>NW_015666538.1:149630-158584 GCF_001515625.1 Sinocyclocheilus rhinocerous
ACACACACAGGACTTCAAATCAACCACACCCACTGCTAAAACTCTCATCTTCTCCTTCTGTCCCCTCACTGAGGCAGAAGTATCAAAATTTCTCCTCTCCAGCCATCCTACAACATGCCCTCTGGACCCAATCCCCTCACACCTTCTCCAAGCAATCTCTCCTACACTCTTACCAGCACTCACACACATCATCAACACATATCTCCTCACAGGCACCTTCCCAACTGCATTCAAGCAGGCTTGGGTAACCCCACTGCTCAAAAAACCTACTTTAAACACTTCACTTACAGATAATTACAGACCTGTCTCTCTCCTTCCATTCATAGCGAAAACCCTCGAATGAGTTGTTTACAACCAGGTATCATTGTTTATTTCACAGAACAACAAATTGGACGCTAACCAGTCAGGTTTCAGGAGTGGCCATTCAACTGAGACTGCACTACTGTCAGTCACTGAAGCCCTGCGGATTGCAAAAGCTGATTCCAAATCATCAGTCCTTATTCTGCTGGATCTATCTGCTGCTTTTGACACTGTCAATCACCAGATCCTCCTGTCTGCCCTCTCATCACTGGGCATCACAGGGATTCCACTTCGCTGGTTTGAATCCTATCTCACTGGTAGGTCTTTCAGGGTGGCTTGGGGAGGGGAGGTATCCAAAGCACATCAACTGGTCACTGGGGTTCCTCAGGGATCAGTTCTGGTTTGAATCCTATCTCACTGGTAGGTCTTTCAGGGTGGCCTGGGGAGGGGAGGTATCCAAAGCACATCAACTGGTCACCGGGGTTCCCCAGGGATCAGTTCTTAGACCCCTCCTCTTCTCCATATGCACTACATCACTGGGTCCCATCATACAGGCACATGGCTTCTCCTACCATTGCTATGCCGATGACATACAGCTCTATCTCTCATTTCAACCAGATGATCCAACAGTAGTTGCACGGATCTCAGGCTGGCTGGCGGACATCTCAGCATGGATGAAAGAACATCACCTACAGCTCAACCTGGCAAAGACTGAGCTTCTTGTCTTCCCTGCCACTCCAACTCTACAGTATGATTTCTCCATCCAGCTAGGTTCTTCTACAATTACCCCATCAACTTCGGTCAGAAATCTTGGTGTAATCTTTGATGACCAGCTGACCTTCAAAGACCACATTGCAAAGAATGCTCGATCTTGCAGGTTTGCATTGCACAACATCAGATTGATCAGGCCCTTTCTAACGGAGCATGCTACACAACTTCTTGTCCATGCCCTTGTCATTTCTAGGCTGGACTACTGCAATGCTCTTCTGGCTGGACTTCCATCAAGCACAATCAAACCTCTACAAATGATTCAGAATGCAGCGGTATGACTGGTCTTCAACGAGCCCAAAAGAGCCAATGTTACACCTCTCTTTATCTCCTTGCACTGGCTACCGGTTGCGGCTCGAATCAAGTTCAAGACATTGATGCTTGCATATAGAACAGCCACAGACTCAGCACCCGCCTACTTCCACTCACTACTACAGATCTACATCCCCTCCAGAAGTACTGGCTACCGGTTGCGGCTCGCATCAAGTTCAAGACATTGATGATTGCATATAGAACAGCTACAGACTCAGCACCCGCCTACTTCCACTCACTACTATGAATCTACATCCCCTCCAGAAGTCTGAGATCCACTAGTGAGCAACGCCTCGTGGTACCATCACAGAGAGGCTCAAAATCGCTTTCCAGAACATTCTCATTCACTATTCCTGGCTGGTGAAATGATCTTCCCACCCCTATCCGGAATGCTGAATCCCTGACAATTTTCAAGCCACAGCTGAAAACTCATCTTTTTCAACGCTACTTGACTTCATCTTAAAAAAAAAACGTTGTCTTTCTCTTTATTTATTCCTTCCCTTTCTAGCTTGTACTTATTTTAACAATACCTAAAACTTGGTATTACAAGCACTTCCTGTGTCTGTTTGCCTCTTTAAGAAGAATCACTTTATGTATTCCCCAATTGTAAGTCGCTTTGGATAAAAGCATCTGCAAAATGACTAAATATAAATGTAAATTATGACTGTAATGCCTATAGTCTTTTGCCTTTACAACTGGGTCAGATGCAGGATGCAGACATGGTTTCGACATACTGGTGGTTGCACAGGGCACTGCTCCTCAACCCAACATCTATGTGGTAACCTTTCAAGGCACACAGTACATATACAAAATTGATGTCTCATTCTCCATGTTCAAGAGCCTGCACTCACTGAATTCACAGAGAATGATTACAGGTCCCCCTCGCAATCTTAATTTGCAGTATTACCATCTAAAATCAAAGTACCTGCCACTGGTGCCACTGATTGCTCAGTGGCAAATTGCTCAGCCTAAAATCACTTGTTCAGGGAGAGTGAGCCATCCTAACTCATGTTATCACGACTAATGAAAAGGACATCCTTCTTAGTGATTCACAGTGTTTACATGTTATGCAACACTTAAGTCATTTTTGCAAAAAAACCTGAAACATATGTTTGGTGCATTCAGTTAGTGGTCATTAGCTTACAGAGAGGGATATAGAGTGTAAATATTGCGCTACTTGTTTGCAGAGATAATTCACAGCAAAAAAATAAATAAAATTCTGTCATAATTGACTCACCCTCATGTTGTTCCAAACCTATAAGACTTTAGTTCATCTTCAAAACACAAATTGAGATATTTTAATTAAAACTAGAGAGGTTCCCTATCGAACGTTCTCTCCTGTTGCATTGAATGCATATGGGAAACTCCTGTTTACTCTGATACTGAAGCCTGATTTGTTCACGTTTGTGTAGCTGCACGAACAAATGGTGCTTCAACCCGCCAAAAGGGGAGGAGCCGACTGCTAGATAAGTTGACTTAGAGCACCATTCGTCAGAATTTTTCTCCTTCAACGATGGAAATCATCTCTTCACTGGACTCTGAAGAAGAGGCTGATGAAAGAAGCTCAGTCTGCTGTTCGCCTTAGAAGAGCCCCTGGCAGAGGAAGATTGCCTCACAAGCCTTCCCCTGCGACCATCTGGCAGATTAAAAGAGCAATTTTCTGAGCAAATTTGTCTGCAAAGTTGATTCAAATGTCGCGCCGTGAGTCTGGCTCATGCAGGGAACCCCTGCATGACACAGACAGGTATGGTGAGTGCGTTGCTTGCCTGGGCAGTGCCCACGCTGAGGCTGCGCTCACCAGGTTTGAATGCTCTCAGTGCGAGAGCATGAGTCTCGCCCTGCTTCGCTCGCGGATCACCTTCTTTCATGAAGGCGCTCTACCATTTCCTCCCTCCCAGAACCCTCGGAGGAAGAATCAGCGGAGCAGCGGGGTTCAATAAGGCTTGAGTGAACTCACGCCGGCACAAGCCCGCATGCTTCACTCTCCCCGCAATGCCACGATTTGCCTGTGTGCTTCACACATGAGCGCACCTTATCGGCTGCGAGTGGCTTGATTTCCTTCGGTGAATCTGATGAGGAACGCCCCGTTTTTCCTGGAAGTTCATAGCGAACTCGCCAGGATATGCTATGCCCCCAATTCGGCGTGTATTAACTCCTCCACTTCTGCTGCTCTCACCATCGTTGATGGCGCTGAAGAAATAGGATATGGCAAGCCCCCCCCCTTCTTGAAAAGGCAGTTGCTGCGCATCTTTGCCCTCCATCGGCTTTGCGGATGAAAGCCCGTGCAGCACATCCATCTAAACCCTGCAGGACGACCTCCGCTCTAGCAAACAGAGCTTATTTAGCGGCTGGCCAGGCTGGCTCAGTGCTTCACACGATGGCAGTGCTACAAGTGTTTCAGGCCAAGCTTCTCCGCAAAATGTACTAGTCCGGCCCAAGACCTGATGCCTTTAAGGAGCTGTGCACAGTGACCGACCTGGCTCTGTGCGCTACAAAAGCCACAGCTCAGGCGATTGGCAAGGCCATGGCTAAATTGGTGGTGCTGGAGCGCCATCTTTGGTTTAATTTAACTGAGATGAGGGACGCTGACAGGGTCGCCTTCCTCGACTCCCCAGTCTCTCCAAAGGGACTGTTCGGCCCTGCTGTGGATGGATTCACCGAATATTTTACAGCAGCGCAGACGTCATCGCAGGCCATGCGTCACTTTCTGCCCAAGCGATGTAGTTCGGCAGCTGCTTCAAGTCACCAGAAGGCTCCATCTACGCAGCAGCCTGCTATAGCTGCGCCCTCAACGATCCAGCCTCAATCCAAATCTGAACCTGGGCTTTCACAGCGCTTTCAGGTGGTGAAACACTACCCATTTCCTAAGGGCCAAGGACCCCGCCCACGAGTGACGCTGGATCGTGACCCTCTAAAGCAGTCTTGATCAGTATGCAGAGAGGAAGAGGAGTGGGAGATGGAAGCTCTGTTCCAATTGGACCCGCCCTTCAGTGCACGCCCAAACAAAATTACTGCTGTGATAGCGGACCCACATACTCAAAAGAGCATTTCTCCTCTTCTCATAACTACGAATGTCAGTTCCCCACCCTAGTGCGGCAACCTGTCAATCGAGAAATTCAGACCGCTTGCCACCTGGCTCCAGGCTTGGAAAGCCATTCCGGATGTGTCAAGCTGGGTTTTAAAAACCATAGAAAGAGGTTACTTGCTCCATTCAAACTTCGGTACAGGACAATGATGCTTATGTTGTCCGGTCCGAAGTGCAATCCAAACCTATAAGACTTTAGTTCATCTTCAAAACACAAATTGAGATATTTTAATTAAAACTAGAGAGGTTCCCTATCGAACGTTCTCTCCTGTTGCATTGAATGCATATGGGAAACTCCTGTTTACTCTGATACTGAAGCCTGATTTGTTCACGTTTGTGTAGCTGCACGAACAAATGGTGCTTCAACCCGCCAAAAGGGGAGGAGCCGACTGCTAGATAAGTTGACTTAGAGCACCATTCGTCAGAATTTTTCTCCTTCAACGATGGAAATCATCTCTTCACTGGACTCTGAAGAAGAGGCTGATGAAAGAAGCTCAGTCTGCTGTTCGCCTTAGAAGAGCCCCTGGCAGAGGAAGATTGCCTCACAAGCCTTCCCCTGCGACCATCTGGCAGATTAAAAGAGCAATTTTCTGAGCAAATTTGTCTGCAAAGTTGATTCAAATGTCGCGCCGTGAGTCTGGCTCATGCAGGGAACCCCTGCATGACACAGACAGGTATGGTGAGTGCGTTGCTTGCCTGGGCAGTGCCCACGCTGAGGCTGCGCTCACCAGGTTTGAATGCTCTCAGTGCGAGAGCATGAGTCTCGCCCTGCTTCGCTCGCGGATCACCTTCTTTCATGAAGGCGCTCTACCATTTCCTCCCTCCCAGAACCCTCGGAGGAAGAATCAGCGGAGCAGCGGGGTTCAATAAGGCTTGAGTGAACTCACGCCGGCACAAGCCCGCATGCTTCACTCTCCCCGCAATGCCACGATTTGCCTGTGTGCTTCACACATGAGCGCACCTTATCGGCTGCGAGCGGCTTGATTTCCTTCGGTGAATCTGATGAGGAACGCCCCGTTTTTCCTGGAAGTTCATAGCGAACTCGCCAGGATATGCTATGCCCCCAATTCGGCGTGTATTAACTCCTCCACTTCTGCTGCTCTCACCATCGTTGATGGCGCTGAAGAAATAGGATATGGCAAGCCCCCCCCCTTCTTGAAAAGGCAGTTGCTGCGCATCTTTGCCCTCCATCGGCTTTGCGGATGAAAGCCCGTGCAGCACATCCATCTAAACCCTGCAGGACGACCTCCGCTCTAGCAAACAGAGCTTATTTAGCGGCTGGCCAGGCTGGCTCAGTGCTTCACACGATGGCAGTGCTACAAGTGTTTCAGGCCAAGCTTCTCCGCAAAATGTACTAGTCCGGCCCAAGACCTGATGCCTTTAAGGAGCTGTGCACAGTGACCGACCTGGCTCTGTGCGCTACAAAAGCCACAGCTCAGGCGATTGGCAAGGCCATGGCTAAATTGGTGGTGCTGGAGCGCCATCTTTGGTTTAATTTAACTGAGATGAGGGACGCTGACAGGGTCGCCTTCCTCGACTCCCCAGTCTCTCCAAAGGGACTGTTCGGCCCTGCTGTGGATGGATTCACCGAATATTTTACAGCAGCGCAGACGTCATCGCAGGCCATGCGTCACTTTCTGCCCAAGCGATGTAGTTCGGCAGCTGCTTCAAGTCACCAGAAGGCTCCATCTACGCAGCAGCCTGCTATAGCTGCGCCCTCAACGATCCAGCCTCAATCCAAATCTGAACCTGGGCTTTCACAGCGCTTTCAGGTGGTGAAACACTACCCATTTCCTAAGGGCCAAGGACCCCGCCCACGAGTGACGCTGGATCGTGACCCTCTAAAGCAGTCTTGATCAGTATGCAGAGAGGAAGAGGAGTGGGAGATGGAAGCTCTGTTCCAATTGGACCCGCCCTTCAGTGCACGCCCAAACAAAATTACTGCTGTGATAGCGGACCCACATACTCAAAAGAGCATTTCTCCTCTTCTCATTTTGCCTGTGTGCTTCACACATGAGCGCACCTTATCGGCTGCGAGCGGCTTGATTTCCTTCGGTGAATCTGATGAGGAACGCCCCGTTTTTCCTGGAAGTTCATAGCGAACTCGCCAGGATATGCTATGCCCCCAATTCGGCGTGTATTAACTCCTCCACTTCTGCTGCTCTCACCATCGTTGATGGCGCTGAAGAAATAGGATATGGCAAGCCCCCCCCCTTCTTGAAAAGGCAGTTGCTGCGCATCTTTGCCCTCCATCGGCTTTGCGGATGAAAGCCCGTGCAGCACATCCATCTAAACCCTGCAGGACGACCTCCGCTCTAGCAAACAGAGCTTATTTAGCGGCTGGCCAGGCTGGCTCAGTGCTTCACACGATGGCAGTGCTACAAGTGTTTCAGGCCAAGCTTCTCCGCAAAATGTACTAGTCCGGCCCAAGACCTGATGCCTTTAAGGAGCTGTGCACAGTGACCGACCTGGCTCTGTGCGCTACAAAAGCCACAGCTCAGGCGATTGGCAAGGCCATGGCTAAATTGGTGGTGCTGGAGCGCCATCTTTGGTTTAATTTAACTGAGATGAGGGACGCTGACAGGGTCGCCTTCCTCGACTCCCCAGTCTCTCCAAAGGGACTGTTCGGCCCAGCCGTGGATGGATTCTATGAGCATTTTACAGCAGCTCAGAAGTCCTCGCAAGCTATGTGGCACTTCCTGCTAAAACATTCCAGTTTGGTGGCTGCTACAAGTCGCCAGAAGGCTTCATCCGCTCAACAGCCTGCCGAAGCTGCGCCCTCAACGTCCCAGCCTCCGAGGAGATCTGAGCCTGGGCTTGAACAGACGGCGAAACAATTTCCATTTACAAAACGCCAAGGACCCCGCCCGCGTCTGACGCTGGATCCTGAGCCTCAAAAGCGGTCCTAATCAGCAAGAGAGGAAGAGGGGAGGGCTAAGTCTCGCTGTGGCTGGACTTCCCTCAAAGAAGGTTTTTGTCTGCTTTCCATTCCCCCACCTTTTGGGCAATGGAAGCTCTGTTCTAACTGGACCCGCCCCTCAGTGCGCGCCCAACAAAATTACTGCTGTGATAGCGGACCCACATACTCAAAAGAGCATTTCTCCTCTTCTCATAACTACGAATGTCAGTTCCCCACCCTAGTGCGGCAACCTGTCAATCGAGAAATTCAGACCGCTTGCCACCTGGCTCCAGGCTTGGAAAGCCATTCCGGATGTGTCAAGCTGGGTTTTAAAAACCATAGAAAGAGGTTACTTGCTCCATTCAAACTTCGGTACAGGACAATGATGCTTATGTTGTCCGGTCCGAAGTGCAAACTTTGCTAGCAAAAGGAGCCGTGGAGACAGTTCCTCCAGCAAACAGCGAGTTAGGCTTTTACAGACGCTACTTCCCTGTTCCCAAAAGAGATGGCAGGCAAATATGCCACAGGGACTGGTTTTTATCAGTGGATCTGAGATACGCTTACTCGTCTCCTCCCCTTTTGGCAGGTTGAAATGCCATTTGTTCGTGCAGCTACACAAACGTGAACAAATCAGCCTTCAGTGTCAGAGAAAACAAGGAGTTTCCCAAATGCGTTCAGCGCAACGCTCATTCCCTTATCTCAGGGAACCGAGGTTACGTTAGTAACCGGAGCGTTTCTGTCCCTCCACTGAAAGTGCAGATAACCAAAACTTTAAAGAGACAAAAAGGTCATAAAGGTATCATAAAATAAATCCAAATTGAGTGGTTTAATCCCAGTCTTGTAAAGAGATATGATCACTTTATATAATGAACAGATTTAATTTAGGGTTTCATTCACATATAAATACATACATATATATTGTAACACATGATAAACCGGAAGCTTGTTTGTGCATCATGTTAGAACAAGTTTCACTGGTTTTCACGCATCACGCACATATGCTCTATGTATGTCTGTAAATCATTGTTTAGATGTAAATAAAAGGCTAAATTAAAACCGTTCATCATATAAAGCGATCATATCTCTTCACAAGACTTGGATTAAACCTCTCGATTCAAATGGATTACCCTGGGTTTTACCTTGCCTTATGACCTTTTGGGGATTTTCAAAAGTTTGGTTACATTCATTTGTGTTTCAAAGATGAAACAAAGTCATACAGGTTTGGAACAATAGCAATATAACTTTGTTATATGATGCACACACACACACACACACACATACATACATCTACTGTATGTATGTGTGTGTGTGTGTGTATATATATTAGGGCTGTCAAAATGGCTGAAAAACTAAATTCGAATTTTGTACTTAAATATCAATATTTGAATTTAAAAGGCATAATTTCAGTTAGGGGGGGAAAAAGCTTTTGGCTTCTCTCCTGAGGCCACACACAGGCGCATCGAACAAAATATTATGCACGTTTCTTCAAAGCATAATAAAATAACACGGCTATCGTTGAAAAAATGCATACTGTTTAAAATAATGTTTATAAACCTTATATAATTAATAAAGTTGCTTAAACAATTAGAA
>NW_015666538.1:159537-160856 GCF_001515625.1 Sinocyclocheilus rhinocerous
CCGCCATAAAGTCTTGAGACATGTTTTTAAAAAGTTGAACTTACATTAATTTTACATGGCTTTCTGCTCTGGCGGGTCTCTTGTGCGAGACGTGAGTGCAACGGTGATAGACGTCCCTCTAGAAAATGTGATAAATATGCGTTCTGTGTGAACGGTTTGGTTTCGGTTTTGACGTAAATAACATAATCTCCGCATTGATGTTCTTTTTTTTCCCGCAGTATTTTGAATGAACAACGTAGCAACATCTAGTGGGTTCAACTGGATAGGCTAACAAAAGCATTAAAATGCAATGACACTTACATCGTCATCGCATCTCGCACAACACTGATAAGGCTGCCTGACACACACCTAAAATTCGAATGCAATGTTTTTGCATTCGAATGTGGATTTTTATTTTAAATTCGACGAATTAGACAGCCCTAATATATATATACATATGTGTGTGTGTGTGTATGTGTATGTATGTATAAATATGCTTTTTAGCTTCTTTAGCTTTGGTTTAAGCCAATGAAGCTTGTAACATTTTCTTTCTCTCTTTTCTTTTTTTTCCTGGCAGACTCCCACCAAACTTTAAGCTGGTTTGTTGTCCAACTCTTTGCATCTAAGGTTAAAATAAGCCTTCAGAACTCAAACCAGGGGCTCAGAGTCTGCATAAAGGATTGTAACTCAAAGTGTTTAACTAAGATGTTCAGAAAATAAGACAAATTAATACAAACTTCAAAAGTACAATGAAGCACAGATGTAAGCTATCTTAAGATATATTGTATCTTAAGAACCAAGTCAAAAAAATGTAATGTAAATTAATAATCCTGTTAGGCCGTGCTGTCTGACCAGGAGCACAAACATAATCTTTTTCCAGAACCAGGAAAACTGTCCACAAAATCATCTTTCTCTGTCTAAAAACAGTTTGTTTAATCTTAAGTTAAAGGGGTCATATGATGCTGCTAAAAATAACATTATTGTGTGTATTTGGTGTAATGAAATGTGTTTATGCGGTTTAAAGTTCAAAAAACACATTATTTTCCACATACTGTACATTATTGTTTCTCCTCTATGCCCCGCCTTTCTGAAACACGTCGATTTTTAAAAAGCTCATCGGTCTGAAAAGCGAGGTGTGCTCTGATTGGCCAGCTATCCAGTGTGTTGTGATTGGCCGAATACCTCAAGCGTGAGACGGAAATGTTACGCCCCTCACATACTGTTGATGCCGTGTCCGGCCGGAGCGACGAGACATAAACATTAAAACCCATTACAAACGAGGCATTTGTTGCATCCAGTAGGGACATAATTACGGATTATAATGACTTACACTGTCTTTT
>NW_015666538.1:164614-165217 GCF_001515625.1 Sinocyclocheilus rhinocerous
TTGACTGCTTCTCACAAAGAGTATTTCTTTACACTGTTTTGCTGGCGCTTGAACACACACATTTTAATGAAATGTGTTTATGCGGTTTAAAGTTCAAAAAACACATTATTTTCCACATACTGTACATTATTGTTTCTCCTCTATGCCCGCCTTTCTGAAACGCGTTGATTTTTAAAAAGCTCATCGGTCTGAAAAGCGAGGTGTGCTCTGATTGGCCAGCTATCCAGTGTGTTGTGATTGGCCAAATACCTCAAGTGTGTGACGGAAATATTACGCCCCTTACCGTATTGTGATGCCTTGTCCTGGAGCGACGAGACAAAAACATTCAAACCCATTATAAACAAGGCATTTGTTGCATCCAGTGGGGAAATAATTACGGATTATAATGACTTATACTGTCTTTTTACGCGTAAACATAAAACCATCATTTGTGATCGGAGAAATGACAAAAAACAAGCGCTACACTACACTGCTCAAAACTCGCGTTTGAATCATCAGTGGCAAATTCTTTAAATATGAAAAGCCTACTTACAGTCTGTGAGTCAGAACAGCCGGCATTGTAGTCTACCCTACCAGGATCAGGAAACAGTCCTCCATAAAATG
>NW_015666538.1:165318-180949 GCF_001515625.1 Sinocyclocheilus rhinocerous
CCAAAGAGAAAGGAAAACTTGAAATCGCATCATATTAATGCATCCTTTAATAGAAATCAAGCTGCTATAAAAAGTTCATTCAACAACAAAGTGCCTAAAAATTTTTAATAGAAAACAAGACTCTCCTTTAAACAATATTTTTTATAAGCATATGTATACCACTGAAACTTTTTTGGTAAAGCACTTGCCATAATACGTGAACAATATGCACAATATGTGAAGGTGCAAATGCATGAGTGAACCCACACACAAGCAAATCATCTACACACCCCCACATCTCATGATTCTAACACTGTCCTAATCAGACAGTATGTGACAAGTTTTCAGCGACATTGTTCCTTCATCACTGAAAGCAAAATGTTATGTGAAGTGACAAAAATCACATATCAGAACATATGTACTGTTTATTCTGCTATGTGGAGTGTGATTTTGAACCAATGTGATTATACTGTAGACGGGACTAGTCAGGGGGTGAGAGCAAGGAGTCAATGTTTAGCTGGTTAGCATGACCACTTTAGCCCCTGCTAGTATGTCGAACTGCATTATTTGGCTGCAAAACGTTCTTTCTCCACTGACTACCTTTCAAAATAATCACAAATATTTCATTATATTACAGTGCCTGATTTTTATAGGGCTCTTAAAAACAAAACAAAAAAGACTATTTTGCCCTGTCTGTTTCCGTTCATAGCTCAAGACAGGTGCTAGTGAATGGTTTGGGATTATGTGCTCTTGTGGTGTCATCAGCATTGGCATCATTTTCATGCAGCTCTAGAGTGCACAAACAATCACCCATGAGCAAAGATGGCAGTTTTCTGTGGGGTCTTGTTCCAGCCTAACAACTGCCATTGAATGGAAATGCTAAAGGATAGATAGCTATTATATATCTCCTAAGGTAAACAGAAAAAGCCTGTATTCCAGTTAGACTGTAAAATTGTGCTCTCTGACATGAAGCATCTTTGAGTTTACTTTTTGTTTATACTGTGCAATTATATTTTATTGCCACTAGAGGGCACTAATGCATCACAATAGCCTTAAATGTCTTATTCCACCAGCACATCAAGGGACACTTTACAATCAAAATGAGAAACAACCCCAGATGTTTGCAGTGATGCTTCAGTGCTTTGGTGACAGTGACAAAATAACAGCACCAAATTCTCTCTCACACACACACACACACACACTCACTATCTTTTCAAACTCTAAATAAGACAAAGAGAATGGTATTGCATTAGAGTGTGAAAAGCTTGTTTAAATATATACTCACTGTGTCCAACCAGGTTAACAAATCATAGTAAATTTTTATCTTTCTCATGGCAAGGCTTGCTCAATGATTTTCAGAGCAACTGAAAGTAATTTGATTTCAATGAGAGGTGCTGATTTGACTGATGCAAATGAGAAGAAAGAGCAACACAATGCTTAGACATTCAGTGGCAGTTCAGGCACATACTGTAATTGATTGTAAACAAGATAGATAATGTGATTGTAACTAACTGATTTTGGTTAGTCACAATATGATACATTATGTATTACTTTTTTTTTTAAACCTGATACATTGTCAAAATGAAATGTCTTGTTTAGTGGTAATACATTCCATTTGTGGTCAGTGGTTCAATAGTCATGGTTTCTGCAGCCCACCAATAAAGTTAAGTCAAAGAGCAGAATGCTTACTATTGACCAACAATACAGCATCTTGGGGAGCTGTGTAGAACACTGTCAATGGCAGTTTTTAATCTGTAATGTTAAAGTGATAGTCTATCCAAAAATGAAAATTCTATTATAATTTACTCAACCTCATGTTGTTCCAAACATATGCATTTATTTCTTCTGTGGAATGTGAAAGAAGATATTTTGAGTAACCAAACCGTTTAGGTTCTCACTGACTTCCATTGTGTGGACAAAAATACAATGGACATCAAGGGAAAACAAAGAAAATAATTCACACATATTTGGAACAACATTAGGTTGAGTAAATGAGGTTACAATTTTCATTTTTGGGTGGACTACCCCTTTAAGTTTTTGTTGTAACCAGCAACCACCACAACAGGTGACCATTGTTTGCTTGGTTCTGTTGTATAATGTTGGGTAGGCTCATCCACAAAGAAATCTCATTCCATAAACGTAGAGTGCAGTGATCACCCATGTTTTCAGTAGACTTGGTTCCAAAAGTCATTTTTTCATTAATTTTCTCCCCAGGCATTAAAAAAAAAAGAATAAATTGATGAAGACAAAACAATATCTCTATATAGAAAATGAATGTACAAAAAAACTCCCTTATGGAAACTTGTATTGCACCATTTTTGGAGCTGCATGTACAGCTAAACCTTGATCTCTGAATCACTTTTACAGTATATATTATTCTGGATATATATGACCTGACAAACATTTACATACATTCACCTTAAAAAGTTTCTGACTGAATCACACAAAATCAAATTCTGTTACGGCTTTGAGTAGAAAGCCAGATCCAGCATCTAAAAATAAGATATCACTTGGCATAACTAACAGCAGCTGAGGTCTTGTGTCTGTAAATCCCAAGGGAAAAAAGTATACACATCAAGTCATTTTTACTAATTTGCAATCATATCTACTGGTTCAGCTATCAGTGTACACCATTTTAAAACTGCATTGACTGACTTCCTGTCTCCCTCCGCTGTCACTTACACTGAATGGTGATGTGGCTCTGGATTAGCTGAGACCGTTTGGGAGCAGCCTTGGGATTAATGCATTGGCCACAATCGGCTGTTGAGCTGACGTAGAGGAATGCCAAAAAGGCAAATAGGAAAACAAGCAGGTAGAGTGCCAGGAAGGCTTTGAGAATGCGGTTACAGCAGATTTCTTCAGGCCACATGTTTGGGAGGTACCAGCAGGATGAGACAGTGGAGGAAGTGGAAGAACAAGACTGCTGGGAATGAGATTGTTCGCGTTTGTACATTCTAGGAGACGCGGTAGGCATGTGGCATTCTAGTAAATGTGGCATTTGGAGGGTATATTTATATGGGAAGAACATCAAGGACAGGATGAGTGGATGGATAGATATATGGATGGACAGACAGATGAATGAATGTGTGGTAAGATTGGTGGACAGGAAAGCAAATAAATTAAGACATGGATTGATAGTGGGAGGGTAAAAAGCAAGGGTAATATTGTTGAAAAGGGGAGGAAAAGGATAAAATGAGTAGAAATGACATCAGGTGAATAACAGATTTACATATTGTTTGCAGGGCATCCCCTGAAAACAAAGACATGAATGAAACAGAAAAAGGAAAGGCAAATGGCACAGAAATATCTCGCTTTTAAATGCATTCATCATCTTTCACACTTTGCAGACTTATGTTATGAGTTCTATGGGTGCCTTTTATTGAAATGTAAAAAAAACCCTGAAAAAACCTTCTTTACTGGTTTGACATTATAGAGTTCGATTCAGAAGATAAACCAGAACCAATTGTATAATTTTGGTATTTAATTTTCATAATTGCATAATTTTTATTTAATTCGCATAAATTGCACAATTTTTGTAGTTCATCTAAGCAATATATATATATATATAGAGAGAGAGAGAGAGAGAGAGAGAGCGAGATTAGGAATTGTTAGTGGGATGTTTATATACAAAAGATCCTACTGTACAAATAGGTTTCTTTAAGCAAACAAAATATGGGGTATTAAAAATACTTTTAAATTATGACACATTATTAACAGGTGTAATGAGATTCAACCTTATACAACTTGATGTTAAGAATCAAAATAATAATTAAAAAAAAATTAAAATCACATTAAATGCCATTAAAAACCATGGCACAAATGCACACACACAAACTGTTACTGTCACCCGCATTTATGTTACACAACCTAATCTACACATAATTACACAAAATCACACAGTTGCATTAAAGAGACAAAATCATTGTTCTACCATCAAAGCTCATAACAGCAAAACAGAAGAACAGAAAGTTAGCAGGCATGTGAGAAGAAAGCTTAAAAGAAAAAGGTTAATCTCAACAGATATTCACCAACTGTGACCTCCAAGTTTACTTTAGGCCTATGTTTCAGGCTATGCTGAATATAAATGTAAATGTAAAGCAACAACGGGCTGGACCACAGAGTACCAACTTAGGCCCCGTCCACATGGAGAAGCGTTTAGCTGTATACGCATACATTTTGTATCGTATAGGCGTTTCGTCCAGACGGATCCGGCGTTTTCGGTGAGTGAAACCGATATTTTTTGAAACCGGGTCCCAGAGTGGATAAATCTGAAAATGCAGTGAATGCAGTATATTTTCTGAAACGATGACCTCATCAGCCCACATCTCACCCCTAGTCAGACACCGCTACGTCACATAACAGCAACAAAATCATGAACGATTGTCTTTTTATTAACTACCATTAACACAGATTAATAAATGTATTGTTCCATGTTCGTTTGTATACCACGCGCAAGGTTTATGCGTATAGTCCAAGTCTTCTTCTCCGTTTTTAGTGTATCTCTGTGGCAGAATTACAGCGCCACATGCTGATCTGGCATGTATACTACATCGTTTTGTGTCAGTTTCGTGTGGACCATAGACTGTATAAAAACAGTCCGCCATCTTGGCAGCGCATCACTCCCGGATAATCGAAGATGGGCGAAGAGGTGGGAGCTGGTTGTTGAAACCACACCCACCTGGCTCGATGGTGGTGACAGCAGCGGTAATCCACCTGTCACTCAAGTGGCCACGCCCTTAATTATGCAGAACTTTAAGGCTTAATATAATTTAAACGGATGAGTTATAAAAAAATTCACCCCCCTCACAGTTGTCATGAAGGGCAAAATTAGCTATATAGACCAAAATCATTTTTTGAACCAGGCTGTAAACATGTTTTTTTTCTGCTGTAAAGCCTTATGCAACACTGTACAATTGAAGTCTGTTAGGTTCAACGGTACCTTTAATGTCTTCATCTTCAATAGTGGTGTTGGCACTCTCTGATGATTCCTGAAAAAGAACAAAAATACACGCAAACAAATAATTTAAATAGTATCTTACTAATAATTTGAATTTTACATAGGCTCAAGTTAAATGATAATTAAAAACAGTCAGAAATGTTAACCCCCCTGCTGTAAAAATAAACTGAAACCAGCCTGTGGTATGAAGTGGTTAGTTGACATCCATGTATTGATAGAGGTGCTATGGTTTAGATAAACACTAGTTTGGCCAGCAAACCACCTTTTTCCAGAAGGTTCAAAACCTTATTTCACATTGCAGTTTAACTGACTAGATCCATTATATCAATGTTGTTCTGGATAGGATAGAAATTATGTTGATGTGATGATTGACCCAGAAAAGTATAAGATTATAACACTTCGACATCATGTGGTGTTCTATTTCCTAACAAATCGTCATAATTTACCATGGATTTACTCTAGTAACAACTGCACCATGGTATTGTGGCAGAAATGTGGGATATTCATATAGAATTTTATTAAATTAATACATATAGATATGTAGGCCTATTAAATGTATTAAAGGAGCAATGGAATAATTATAGTATGTTTTTGTCATTAAGCTGATTAGCGTTTGTGTATTTATACTAAATATATTTACACTACTGTTTTTTACACAAATACCTAGAAACCATAGTTACATTTTACCATGGTATTGAGGTGCTATATGTGTGGTTTTAACTGTGGCTATTATATGATCTACAGTAAATGTATGCTACTATGGAAGACCAACGGATAATTTTTTATAAAACACAAACAATTCGAAAAATTCAATTTCACCGTATAAAAATGAGGTTGTTACAATACAGATGTTACTATTTGTGATAATGAACATAAATTTACATCTGCATCCTAACTCAAGCTACTACTACTGTTAACTCAAGCTACTGTCAAATGTCCAGTCAGGCAACACAAACCTGTTTTATGATTTGAAACAATATCAGTGCAGAAACTAAAAAAATTATGTTTCTGTTAAGATATTTATTTTGTTAAAGAAAAATGACAAGAAAAGTATAAAGAATTCAAAAATGTGAAGTGTTTGTCATGTTCTGACCACAAAGAGTAGTTTAAAACCACAATTAATGGTCTGGTTTCCACAACTTTCACTTGCCTTTATATCTGCTTTTAAACTTGAGAGAAATAAAGATATGAAATTTATTGCAATAATTATCGATATCGATTGATATGAAAAATTATATTGTGATTTTTTTGGCCATATTGCCCAGCCCTATTTATATTTATATTTTATGTTATATTTTAGGGGGGAAAAAGTACTTGCAACCAGGCATTATTTCTAGTAGTCTAAGCAAGCTACATTGCATCGCTCCAGTATTTGGGTATAGTGGCAAGAATACATTTTTTAACTCTTTGGATTTCTGCATTGATTGCAGAGTTGGTCTTCTCAAAATTGCAATGAAGGCATGAGTGACGGACGACCAGAAAAATGACCATTCATTATATATATATATATATGTATATATATTGAAATGCAGTAAGTGTGCCCAGTGTGAAAAGTGTGTGGGGTTTTAATGCTAAAGGAGGATCTTAGGTTACTAAATCAAGGGTTCACTTAATTTTCCCACCCTGCACTGTGAATATTACTCAATGTATTCAGTAAAAATCTTTTTTTTTTTTTTTTTTAAAGTACAATTTTTTTGTATGTGATTTTATTGTAGTCAGATTGTGCTTGTCTATAATTGTAAGTTAAATCAAGATCAAACTACATTTCACAAATCACACTTTTGATGCTATTATTTTGTAAAATTAAAATAAAAATAAATAAATAACAGATTTATATTCAATACTTCTAGACAAATTTGGACCTTACTGACTTTCCTTATATGGTTTAAAAACTGTTTAAATTTGTCAAAATATCTTCATTTTGTGTTCTGCAAAAGAATGACATCAGGGTAAATAAATGAGATTTTTTTCTTTTTATGGGGTCAATTATCCAGAATTCATACAAAAATTCATGCAGCAAGCTTAATGTTTCTGATTTTAAACATTCCATCCCTCTTGGTTGCTAGGTTATATCAAACTGATATCAAACAGTCTTTACAAACTGAATTATCGCTGTGATAACAGACAGCATGCATCAGATGCACTACACAGACAATAAGTTCAAACTCACAATACCCCTTTTAATCTTAACATTTCAACAACACTCAATCCTCATCGATCACTTAATACCTTGTTTCCATCAGTGGGATTGTGGATAACAGTAGTTTGAGGCTCCTGATATAGAGGTGCATAGGGAGAGAAAGACAGATAAAACAGAATAACGAGATAAAGAGTGTCAGAAAAAGTAGTAGTGAGTTGAAGAGTTAAAGGACACCACGCATTACGTTGAGTCGGAGGAAGCCTAGATGTTACTGCTCTGCATGTGCTCATCTAACCGCCACTTTCCACAAATATGGTACAAAATAGGGCCTGGAACTTTTTAAACAAATGGACAGTGCTTAAACTTCAGAAAAGGCTGACAGTCAAATAAATGTATTATGGTAGATAGCAGTTTATCTTCAAAAGTTCTCATGCAATTTATGTGAAAGATAATGCCACTAATGATAAAAAAGTGCACCATATTCATGGAAAGAATTTACTGAAGAACTTTAGCAGTAGACGATGTTGTAAGTGAAGTCAGGATTCAAATATCTTAAAGTAACTTTTTGTAACAAAGCTTGGTGAACTTTAGAAAAGAAAAAGAGCATACTGGTTTAGACAACTGGTCATGTAATTGTGAGATAGGAATATGGGTAATTAATACAGTACATTTTCACTAGAGCAACAGTACAGCATACCCAGCCAAAGCATGCAGCAAAACAAGAAAGTATCAGGAAGAACACAAGCCAACCTTTCAAAACCTTCATTCAGTCTCTGGGTTTGCTTCAGGTGTTGGTAATGTTTTGTTATTGCTTGCTGGTATAGTTTCCTATTGTGACAGCTGTACATTACAGTACTGTACCACTTCATTCAAAAGAGCAATTTAAAACATGCATCTTGAATAATTTGATTCAATCAACTAATCACTAAAATTACCAAATTGTAAGGACACTATTCTGTTGTGTTTTGTTGATTAAACCAAATGACTCATTACATAGCCTACAATGGTTGGTGTCCAAGAGAAACATGTATATATATATATATATATATATATGTGTGTGTGTGTGTGTGTGTGTGTGTTTTGATTAACAAATTAATTGAATTTGTATTACTCTATGTTGCTTAAATAAAATCAAATGATTTTATTATTAATGGCTTGTGCTTAAATTACATTAGGTTTGTAGACAAATATAAATTGTGTCAATATATATTAATTATTTTAAAAACAATTAATTGATAAGTTAAACTTTTAACTTTTAGTGCAGAAAAAAAAAAACATCCATGAGTCCAGCATTTATCCATACAAAATAAACTGTTGACAATGTCCACTTTTAACACACGTTCAATGATGCACCTTTTAAAAACATGGTTAGTTCATGTATGAACAAGGAAAGAATAGTCAGTTAGCAAACACACGAGCACCGGCCAAAGGTTACATCGAGAGGTCTTGAGCACCGCATGAAGTGAACCTCCCAAAAATACTTTATTACTAAATTACTATATAAGGTCAATTTTAAGAACATGAAAATGTTTCTTATTGTGGGGTAATCAGTAACAAGCACAAAACCCTTACTAAACTATATACCAAACTATCAGCATGACAAATTTGGAAAAAGATAGAAAATTTGCTAACAGGAAAAAAATCATGTACATTGCTTTTAAACATTTCAAACTATGGTCTGTACATATACTACTATATACTACAAAAACAGCTGTACAATGGAGCAGTCTTATTTATTTAGTACACCACACAGGTGTTTTTTGTACACAATGTGTTGTGATTACTGAATAATGATTACATGAAACTTGCATATGCATAGACTAATGACACCAATGGACATATCTGATTAAAGGGGTCCTATTATGCTTTTTCACTTTTTTAAATTTTAGTCAGTGTGTAGTGTGTATGTTTGGGCATAAAAAAGATCTAGAAAGTTACAAATCTCAAAGTCCACTCCAAAGGGAGATATTTAGTTTTTTAAAAATCCCTTTTCAAGAACTACAACGAACGGCTCGTTTGGACTACAGCGTTTGTTTTCCGGGCTTTGTGATATCACAAAGTGGCTCATTAGAATATCATTAAAAAGAATTCCCGCCTACAGAAATTGGAATGGTTGGGGGGTGGGGAGGGGCGAGGTTGTGGCTAGAACGCTTGGTTGAATGAGTGCATCAGACGAGATGATGAAGAAGAAATGCTGCTGCAGAGTTAGTGCATCAGAGAAAACGAAGAAGAAGAGCTGCTGTGCTGTAGCGTCAAATTTTCGGCATGTCTAGAACAATTCTTACAAGTATAACACGACATAGCTGGGCGCCGCGGACAGACGCCGAATGGCGCCGCCGGTGTGCCTACACTCATAGAACATTTGAATGAATTTTAAAGACGTGGCGCGACACGACGCTGCGCTTCTCGTCCAGTGTGCGACCGCCTGAAACGTTGGTTTTTTTCACCTCCGTGCCCAAACGTCTTTGTTTGGGCTTCCGAAAGCGGATGATGTCAGGAAACAGTGGTTGCAATTTATTTTTTAACTCTGTTCCTGAGCATTATAACCCCAATTTGCTATTTAGGATTTTTTTTTTATTAAACCATTAAATAAAGTATATTTAAAATCGGTAAATTATTAAATATAACTGTTCTATATTTAATAATGTATACACATATGTGCTTATTTATATGTTTACTTGAATGTTGTAAAAAGACAAAATAATACATAATACTTCATTTAGCACTCTAGCCCAGAGTACAAATTTTTGTCACCATAATTGCTACCATTATTTAAAATACTTTTGACTTTTTCTCTCTGCATTCATATGTCAATGAAGAACAATACATAGTCACATTTCTAGAATATTGCTAATTATTTGACTGACTGCATTATTTTAATGCAGGATTTCACACATGAAGAAGGTGCTGAATTGATTTAAAAGAGAAAAGGCATGCTAACAAAAAAAAGAGAGAGAGAGAGAGAGAGAGAGAGAGCGAGAGAGAGAGATGTGAAGCCAGTGGTAAGAAAAAGCAACTGACAAACAGTCATACAGACAAAATACCAGAGCAGGAGAGGGGGCAGATTCTTTAGGGCTGGTGATTACGTTGGTTTTGTTGTTGATCTATGGGTGGGAGGGGACAGAGGCAGACAAACAAAGCTTTAAACAAGCAAGGGAAATGTCAAATTCCATTAATCTAAAATCTAAAAATTAAACTGAAATTACACAGCTCGCGTTACATGGATGTTTATGGAATAGTTATTTAGCATATTTGATCATAATGATTTCTCTTGACAACAATTAATTAGGTTATTCCTCAACTACAGCAAAATTGGACTTCAAATAATCCAAATTTTCATTGGAAACTGTAATTTATGCAAAAATCTTTTCACAATTCTGTCCGAATTATGCTGTGGAAATTACAAGTTATTTAAAAGCCATAAAAGTCTTAACAGGTACGGAAGTCCTAAGAGGCCATGCATTATTTATTTTTTTTTCTTTCTTGTTTTCTCATGATCTCGACATAACAATAATTGTTTTCTCATTATCTCAACTTAATTTTCTTGTGAACTTGACATAACAATAGTTGTTTTCTCGTTACCTCGACTTAATTTTCTCGTGATCTCAAAATAATTTGTTTTCTCGTGATCACGACTTAATTTTCTTGACATAACAAAAGCTGTTTTCTCGTTATCACGACATAACAAAAGTTATGTAAATATACATTAAATGATTAAAAATAAAGATTAAAAATTAGAACAAAAATGCACATTACAAATACACAACAAAAAATACGTTGTTGAAGCACGTCCTAGATAAACACCATAATCCCCACTTATTAACAAACAATCAGGTACTTCAAAGATGCACAAATAAAGATAGATGCAAACAGAATACTATACAGTGACATCAACATTAGTTTTAATAAGCATTACGTTTAGTATCACATCGAATGCTCTTGTGGTAGTGAAACTATCATATTGATTCAAGCATTTAACAATTTGCTTGTCAGTAACAAACACAATACTGCAAAAATTATAGTGATCACGAAGAAATAAGGTCTTCATTCTGTCCCAAATGCATAGCCTGCAATCTGGGCCAATATGAACACAGTAAATATATATCCCATCAGTTATTTTCAGGTCTATACTGCCATCTAGTGCCGCAGTTGTGTAGCTTGGAGAACAACATTTATGTCGAGATCACGAGAAAATTAATGCTGAGTTCACACTGCACGATTTCCAAACTCGTCGGATTGCCGTTGTTTTCACACTGCGTGACTATCTGGGGTAGCATTCAGTTGCTGCTGTGTTCACATTGCACGATGGATCGGCGACAGGGGGTTTCACATTGCATGACTTCACAATAGGAAGAATCGCCGACAGCTCTGTCTGGTCCGCAAACTACGTTTCACAACAAAACACACATGATAATTGATAAGGAAATAACGTGAGAACCCGCGTGCATCAGACCGGAGTTCTCGAGCGAGACTGGAATTATTAAAAAATATATATATAGCCCGCAAATTGTCTGTGAACTTATTTCCAGCTACAAGGAGAAAAAGAAAAACAGATTATGCAGGAGGGAGATGCAGGGAACAGGGATTGGGTGTTCTGCAGAGTGTTCTTGCATCAACTGTTATGCTGATATTGTGGCTGGTCAAGCAAATGTTTGTGCTTGTTTCTGTATGATATAATTGTTCATATATCTATTAAAATACTGATATTCTGGTCTATAACTCCTCCCCGAACTTCCCTCTGCCCTGTATCTTGGTCTCTCATTGGCTGTAGGTCATCGCCGATGTAGTTTTCAGTCAGAAATCATTGCACACAGCGTGATTGTGAATCACAGCGTGATGGCGACGTGTCGGCGATTCCCTCAGATTGCGTCTTTGATAATTCACACTGCGTGATTGTCACTAGCGTGAACGAGCACCGATTTGCCTCCGATTTCGGGCATTTGTCGGCGATTTCGCAAAACCTGTCGGCGAGTGAAAAATCGGGCTAAAATCGTGCAGTGTGAACTCGGCATAAGTCATGATAATGAGAAAACAACTTTTGTTTAGGGCTGCAACAACTAATCGATAAATATCGATAATAATCGATAATGAAAATAATTGACAAAACGAATGTCATTATCGATTAGTCGCATCTGCCCACCGCACACGGAAAACTTCCGACAGTCGCGTCAATTTACAGCAGTGAATAAAGCATTTCTGTGGACAAAATGCATCTAAAACTATAGCGGATGAAACAGTGAGCTGCTGCAGGAAAGATGCATGATCCAAGCAGCCCGAAACATGAGAATGTTTTATTTTCAACTTCAAGCTAATGCATTAGCATAATGTCAAACACTGCTTGTCCTGTCAGGCGCTTTGACAGATGCGTGTGCTGTTTAATGTATGAGATATGATTCCTCTGAGCATAATCTGCATTTTACGGTTATATCCTTTTCTGTAAGTGTGGACGAAGTACACAAATCAAGTACTTGAGTAAAAGTACAGATACGTATGATAAAATATTACTCCAGTAAAAGTAAAAGTACTCTTTTTTCAATTTTACTCGAGTGAAAGTACAAAAGTACTCGATTTTTTATGTACTTAAGTAAAAAAGTACTGATAGATTTATTTTTTCAATCATTTCAGTGGGCTTAAATAGATCCCCCTTTACAGCAGATTTAGTTCACAAACAACTGACAGTTTTGACCTAAATATGATTTTCAGTTACAATAATTAATCCTAAAATTCGATATTAGTAACTTACTTTTAGCAGCATCAGTTGCGCGCACAAGATCTCCCGGTTCTTACTTGTGAATTCAGTTCACTGGAGACTCGCACTAAAAGGTTAATTTGAATCAGTAAGTTGTCGACTCGAGAACAGCTGCATTTGGTTCATTCTAATTTGTGAATGAATCGTTTGGTGCGATTTGCGAACCGATTTAAAAGGTTCATTGAAAAGAATCAGTTCGTTCTTGTATCAGACACCGCTTCTGCATGTCAGAGCACATGATATATTATAAGGAGTAACGATATGTTTTATGAAATGTAGTGAAGTAAAAAGTACGATCTTATGCTTTGGAATGTAGTGAAGTAAAAGTAAAAGTTACTCAAAATAAAACTACTCCAGTAAAGTACAGATACTTGAAAAATGTACTTAAGTACAGTAACAAAGTAAAACTACTCCGTTACTGTCCACCACTGAGTGTAACATATTCACGCGAGTACGTGTTTCTATTTTGCACGAAGGGTCGTCCTGACAGTCTGCGTTAAACTTCAGACTTCACTAAAAGAGCGCCGGCGCGCGTATGCACGTCAAACAGAACGCAGTAAAGAGGGAGCAAATTAATATTCAGTGCAATAATATTCATTTTGCTAATATTATTATTCTATGTTAAATTTAGGTTTAAAAGTCAAGTAATTTAAGTATTTTATGATAGTAACTGTAAAATGAAAACAGCGTGTGATTGAATATGTAAGTCTTTTTTTTTTTTACATTTACAGAATAAAGAAATGACAGTAACAGGTTACTGTGTTCAGAGTGAATGCGCATGTTCACTGAGTTTGTGTTTTTCTTTACTATCTTCATCATTATCTTCATTTTTAATATAGGGAATTAAACTGTCCTTTGTCCATATGTTTATTTGAACTGTGCTTTATAACTCTTTTACACATAATGTATAGCATAGATATAGATATATTCACCATACAATACGCTTTCATAGCATGCATTTGGCATGCTTGTTGAAAGCATTGGGCAGGATGTGGAATAGTGTGTTTAGTCTTTAAAAAAAAAAGAGGCCTTTTATGATTAATCGAAGAAGAAGAAAAAAAAAATTTGCCCAACTAATCGATTATCAAAATAATCGTTAGTTGCAGACCTACTTTTGTTATATCATAAAATTAATTCAACGAGAAAAACACTTTTTGTTTTGTCGAGATCCCAAGAAAATATTAAGACATGATAACTACAAAACAAATTTTGTTATGTCGAGATCACAAGACAAGTTGTGATCATGAGAAAACAAGAAAGAAAAAGAAAATAATACATGGCCTCTCAGGACTTCCGTAAACATGCATAAAAGTGTGACTTCTAAAGTTTGCAAGATAATAATCTTGTAGAGCAGTTCATGTCATTCACAGATTCCCAGGGAAACAACTAGATTTTAAACAGCACGAAGCAGCAAAGACTTTTCATCGCCATTAAATTATCCTACCAAACCTTTCAAAATCCTCTTCCCTTGAGGCAGCCATTAATTTTTTGATGGACTATATATGTGCTTTTAAAAAGAAAAAGAAGAAGAAGAAGAAGAAGAAGAAGAAAAAGAAGAATAATAAGAAGAAACATGCTCCTATTAAATACATACAGTGTTCCCTACAGATTACAGAGACTATAATCGAACTGAATTGAAGGTAACCCTAAATATAATATTCCAGTAACAATCATGTTAATGCTCATTTTATCCTTGTTAAGCCAATTAAACTTACACCTATTTTGCTGTTGGGATCAATGTAGAAAACCACAGAGGATATGAAGCATACATGTAACATGTGTAGGATTTCTGTCTTCGAACAGACCCATTTAAACTATGGAGTCAAACATGAAACAACCACATTCCATAGAAACAAACTGAAGAGTTTCTCCGCAGCCATCTGCGGTCGTAAAACTAATACAGGGTCAGTGCAGTGTCTCAGCAGTTCCTGTCCCATTTGGCTTATCTTCTCAAGAGACTCAAAGAAAAGCAGTGCTAAGACCCTAACTCTAACTTTCAGTCCGCCAGCGCCATTTTGAGCCGTTTGTAAACAAAGTCTAGCCTAAGCTAAGCTAACTGAAGCGAACGCTTCTGCATTGAAGCATATGCAAAGCTAGTAGCATTGAAGGCTAGCGGTTAGCACGTAGCATTTGGTGGTCTTAAATGCAGAGTGTTTTGCAGTGGTTGAAGCGTTGAAGTGACCTGGTCAGTTACATTTGAACTGTATTTTTCACCTCACTTTTCACTCTTTTACACTTACTCATCCTATCTCTCTTCTCCTCGCCTCCCATTGAAAAGAACGTTGACAGATGCAAACTTAATAAACCCTACTGCACGCAATTTTAACCAACTATCAGATTAGCGATCTAACAGTTGGTTAATCGTGTTTGTTTAAAGGTTTGCCCTTCACCTTCACTGGTATCAGTTTAACTGCCACAGCTGTTATTGTTTTTTTAGAAAATTAATCCCAATCCCTAGGCCTCATTACTAATGCTACGTTGTGATTGATTCCATAACTGCTCTTATAATTTGAATGAAATCAGTAGATATTATTAATTTGCTATCCTTAGGAATTTGAAATCGTTAATTTAAATTAATAGTTAATTACAGATTTGAAATTTTAATTTCACTTCATAAATGAATTTCAGTTCCTGCTTCCACATAGCAACAATATTTACTGATTAATTTAATTATAATTGCTCTCATAATCTAGTGACCATAACATTAGAATTTTAATCATTAACTATCAATAGGGCTCTGAAATTTTTAATTGCATTTGTAAGTAATTAGGGTGGTACGGATTAAGCTAATTATAATTGCCCTTAT
>NW_015666538.1:181270-188646 GCF_001515625.1 Sinocyclocheilus rhinocerous
AAGCATGTATTAACCTGTGGCCAGGGATAATACAAATATTCAAATTGTTAAGATACACGGACGTTAACGTCTTGCTGGACAAACAGTTGATAAAGTGTAAACTATCAAATTTGAAATCAGTTCTAATCAGGTTGACTTCGAATCTTCAGATTCGATTCCTCTCCAAACCTGAGCTAAAATAATAATAATTAATTCCCTTACAAAATTAACTTTATATTACACAAAGTTTTACAGGCATCATGCCTTGGGTCATTATGCTATTAAAAACTTGGATGTTTGGATATTCTACACAAGTAAATCCAGAATTTTATAAAAGAACAGACTCATGCAAGAACACAACTGAAAAGGTTTTCAGTCTACATCTAAAACTGAACTATACAGAGGAGAACTACAATACTATAACTAGATAATTATACGAATAATGATTTTATTATAACTAGCACATCTCACCATTGCGAATTCTGTAGAGTTAGGCTTCCTTTTCTGCAGTTTGGTGTAGTAAAACATAAAAATAAAACCATATTATCACCATGCTACCAGATAATGATGTTTTTCTCATTGTGCTAATTCTACTGCATAATTCACTAAAATGGAGCAACAATAATCTTATCATCCTCTAAAAAATATAATAGGAAAAACATGAAAATTACATAAACACATTTTTTTTTCCAGCTCTGTTATGTTTGATTGGGGCAAGAAGACTGTATCCCACTTTGTCTACTTTTGCGCTATATATGCAAAAGTATGTAGACACCCTTCAAATTAAGGGTTTTAACTATTCTATTAATAACAAATATTAATGCTACACCATGAAATGACATTCTAGACAATTCTGTTTTTGGAGGGTTTTTTTCTGTTCTAAATTGACAATACCATTGTGAACACAGTGAGCTTTGTAAAGAAGAGGTATACTGACTGGCCTGTTCAAAGCCAAGACCTGAGCATTACGGTTTATACACATTACAAGTAATGCATGTTATGTAATCAGATTATATAAAGTAAAATAATGCTTATTAAACTACAATAAAATATCTGAGTTACTTTTTCAAATAAGTAACTTCAAAGTTACCGTTGTGTGGAGCACAAGTGTGAAGACCGTGTTTCCAAGATGCACAGTCAATATACTGTTGCCTAAAATGTGAAACACGACAGGACTGACTGAACAGAATCTGGAGGACAGTAAGGAGAAAGGCAAATACACTTCTGCTGTTTGACACAATCCTAATGTTTTTGGGCCATCTAATCAAGAACAGCCCTCCTGGAACAGAGGTTGGGAAGCTGTAGCATTTGACCTCAGGTCTATATGCCTGAGTGGACACAAATGTGCCACTGAGTGAGTCTGCAAACCCCAGTCTTTCTGAGGGGGCTGTCTCAGTGCTCTTCACCTCCTCGAGGACATCACAGAGAGCTGGAACAGGATTTTACTAAGGCAACGCAGGCTATCATACCCTATCAGGGAAACAACTGCTGGGAGTTTGCAGTGCAGAACTTGTCAGTCTTGAGGAGATCAGTCTGGTACACCTGCAGTACCACCATGGACTTGACAATAAAGGACTAATTCATCCTACAGGGCTTAGATGGCAGTATTGGCCACAACTTCCAAGAAGGAGCCGAAGATAATGAGAGATCTCTTCAAGCATCTCTTTAACTGTGGGCATTTCAGCATACCCTTGCTCCACCAAACTGAAAATGGTGAAGTCAGAGGCAGAGGATTAGTGATGTGTGTTGAAAAGAGATTTCAGGACCTCCAGGACCCGATGAAGATCCTTAAAAAAATGTCAGTGGGCTACTGCCAGCCAATAAGTGTTTGTCTAATTTAGACTGTTCCTCTGGCTGGGCTGGCACATGCAAATTCCACTGGAGAAATATGCTGCACGTGTTCCGGTGAGAATAACAGAAAAAGGGAAAAATCTGTCAGATCATCATCTAATTAGTAGAGAAGCCTAGACATGAAATGGGTTTGTCCGACAAAGGATATATTCAACATGTGCAGATGGGGGATGGCTGATTGTCCTCCTTTTCTCAATAAGAAGGCCAGCCTTGAGCGAAGCACTTTAATCTTGAAATTATCATAGTGTATGCAGTTCAAAAAGTTGTTAAACACTACTTTCACATGCTGAAATTCGAAACACTCAACACACTTATCATGTGTGTGTGTGTGTGTTCTCGCTCATAATGAAAGGAGGACACAGTAGCACACACTTTCCGAAAGCTATGCCGTTCCACCCTGAGGAAAGATAAACTCTACTCGATGTGGGTTGCTGAAACATGAAATCCAAATAATCCAAAAGCTTCTGAAACACCATGGCTTGATAAAATGTATTCCAGAAAAGGAGAAATTTGAGCAGTGATAGCGCTGATGCAACCTTTTGAGGCACTGGCGACGCAGTGCCTCGGAGGGCAGTGTGTGCACCATTAGTGAATGAATTGGGCTTCAGACAACAGTCACACCCAAAGGGTGTCAACTGCAGTGTCAATTGAACCTATAAAGGGGAAATATTTTAAAACATTCAGATTAATGCAAACTTTTAGCTAACACTTAAGTCTCCCTTGTCTGATACATCCATTTCAGGTATTAGAATCTCTACCAAAGAACTGATGACCTGAATCGGGTGTGTTTGATTAAGGAGACATGCAAAATGTACAGTGTTGCGGGAGCTCTAGGAACGTGGTTGGGAATCACTGTTATCAGAGTATGTGGGCGGCAACAATTTCCCCTCCACACTCCAGGCATTCAATAATCACTCCGCTCTGGGTTCACCATTTTCTGCTCCTCTTTCCACTCCTCGCTCAACTGATCAGAAATACCGCTCCACCTTCACTCCATGACAAAATTTGAAGCTCAACTGATCAGAAATACCGCTTCACCTTCACTCCATGACAAAGTTTGAAGCTAAAGTATTTCAGTATGTTTTGAAATATCAAAAATTTCTGTTCAGAAATTATATTAAAGAGCAGGTCATATGGGTTTTTGAAAAATATCTATTTTGCAGTTTATAACGTAGCTATCTTTAAATGAAAACAATCTGCAAAGTTGTTAATCAAAAAAGTGCATGATAAATAAATATATTGTCTCTCAAAAGAGAGAGTCGATTCTGAATTGCCTTAACGAGTCATCATACTTTCGAATCTTTTGCCTGTTACTGGTATACGTGACTGGGTAACACATTTGCATAATCCCCGCCTGCCCGAGTGTGACCTGCCCACAAACACTTCTGCTAGTTAAGTGTGTTTACATCATGTTGGGAAGACGCTGTGTTCAAGGATACCACAGAGATACAATTCGAACATTTTGTTGTGTGCATGTCATTTTACCAAGGACTGCTTCTCTAATCTTGGCTTTTATCTTTGTTGGCTTCTAATCTTCTTAATTTGGACTAACAAACTCTCCGAACCACAACCTGTAAGTACGACTGATACGCTATGTGTACATTTTCAATTGGGGGCTCAAAATTTCCTTTTTTTTTTTTTTGCTAATATGTGATGTATACCTTTATGTATAGCTTTAGGTTTTCAGGTAAAGCACGATATTACTGTCTTACTGAAGTAGTTCTGATAATTCGCTGTGAACCCACTATTTCCTAAGAATGTGTCGTAGACTGACGTTGTTCTAATAATTACTTCGTTTAATAATAAAGAATGTAGTGTAGCACACAGACTTTATAATCATTGTGAAATTGCTGTTTATTTTGCTGCACCGGCAGTTATAGGGTTAATGCGGGAGAGACGAGCGAGTTAGGCTGGTGCGCCTGTGATACAGCTGTTCTGCGTTCTGATTAAAAGTTAAGACAGAGCGTCTTTTGTCTGTCGTTCTTCGAAATTACAGTAGACATATGTTGGTTTACAAACTGTATTGTTTCATTGCTGAACTATGAGTTTCTAATGGTGTTTGTATTTGCACTGTTCTGAATATTAATATTTTATGTGCAACAGCAGCATGCTGTCTCAATGGCCTTGCACATGATTTTAAATTTTTTTTTTTTCAAACTTTATGATTTAAATGGGGATGATTGTACTGAGAATAACTTTAATCTTTTCTTCAACTGAATACTGTTTCTGTGCTGTTTTGATGTATTTTAAAGAGTTGGCAGTCAAAATTAAAACTGCTGGATGATAGATATTCTTCATTCTTTATGACAAACAAGATAATGTGAATTACAGAATGTACAACGTTTTTAAAATGTATAAATTGCGGTGTACAGCGTTTATTATGAGGGGGTAGAATCCACAGCTCAGTACTCACTACTCAATACTCATGAGTACTTTTAAATAGGCTACTCTTTTACTCTTACTCAAGTAGTTTTTTTGGACAAGTACTTTTACTCTACTCACATTACAGTTTTTGGAAGGTAATGGTACCTTTACTTGAGTATATTTTTTCAGTACTCTTTCCACCACTGCTGATAAGTTGTGTACATTTTCAATTGAGTGCTCAAAATATCATGTTTTTGTGCTAATATGTGATGTATACCTAGTGCAGCTTTAGGTTTCCAGGTAAAGCACGATATTACTTACTTAAGTACTACGTCTTACTGAAGTAGTTAATTATGTTAATAAATGATAATTTGCTGTGAACCCACTATTTCCTTAGAATGTGTCGATTAATGTAGACTGACGTTGTTCTAATTACTTCATTTAATAATAAAGAAAGCATATTTTGTCTGTCGTTCTTCAAACATTATAGTAGACATATTTTGGTTTACAAACTGTATCGTTTCATCAGTTAGTCACGTTAGCACACGGCTAACGTATCCACCTGTTTTAAGTGTTCACAGTTTAACAGCTAAATTTTAGCTGTGGGCACGAGTCGCTTGCATAAGTGTTTTTGTATTTTATGTCATTATTATAAGAACGGATTGGAGCAATATATTATTGTTTTATGTAAAGGTGCTTTGTCAATGGTAGTGCTCGCTAACTTGCTCAAGTCAAGGACTCCTCTCTGTGCCAATCACAACAGGCTTGGTCAGCTGACCAATCAGAGCTGAGTAGGCTTATGGAAGGGAGGGGTTTGCTCCAAACTTGCTTGGAACGAATCGTTTCGAAATCATTGGCAAATTACTCTAATATTAAATGTATATTCTGAGAAAATTACAATGTTTTCTGACCTGTTGTAGGGGACTCCAACACAATATTAGGACACTTTAAAATACCATATGACCTGCTCTTTAAAGGAAAAACAAATACGCCATACTAGAATAATAGTTTTAACATGGTTTTTTGGAACACTACAATTATCCCAAGTCTATATTTAATGACTTTAACTTAGAAATAAAATGCTATAACTTTTCAGTTTTTAAGCTGATAAATCACAGGACAGCATTGACAATAATTTTCTGCACTCCTGAATGTTTCTATGTGTGTGTGTTCTGTACGTTATGTGTGAGCTTGTGTGTTGTGCACATGTGCAGCAATATACCAAGCAGAACATTGGTTTAGAGCGGCGAATAACTACCTGTAGAATAAACGGTTTAAAATGTGAATTCACCCAATCAATATTGAGTATCCACATGCTACAAACAAACATGCTTGAGATATAACCTCCCGCACTCCTCCACCGCTGTCATTATAACCTTCACCTTCTTTCTGATTTGAGTGATCTACATATCTGTCAAGCTAGCTAATGATGTTTAATGCGTGAATTCTTGATAAAATGCAGTTATATTATGGGCTATTGGCATTAATTGTGCTTGTGATGGAGCGGTAGTGGAGCGCTCTCTGAGCGAGTGAAAACCACCACGCTCTGACTTTCAAAAAATCCACTCCCCGCTCCAGTCAAAAATCATACCTCTCCACTCCTCGCTCTGTTCCCACTCCACTCTGCTCACATACTCTGACTGCTATAGACTACGACATTCTCTTGGATAGGCTCAAGAATTAAGCTGGAATTTGTGGGCAGGCATTAGCATAGTTCAGGTCCTCCCTATCCAATTTCTATCTGTTTCTTTGTGTTAATGACAAGGTGTCAGTTAGAACACAAGTAATATATGGAGTGCCACAAAACTCAGTATTAGGTCCTTTACTTTTCTATGCTTCCTTAGGGGGACATTATTGGGAACCATGGCAATAGTTTCCACTGTTAAACAGACAATACACAGCTTTATATCTCATCCAGACCTAATGAAACCTTTCAATTTACCAAGTGTATTTGTGATATCAAAAAATGGATGGCTAGTCTTTTCATTCTTCTCAATTTTGACAAAACAAAGGTATTAGTTATTGGACCAAGTTACCCAGTTATTGGATCCTCTGAATATAATCTGTTTTTGGATTTAATGTGCAACCGGGTGGATGCCCTGTAGGATCAAAACAGTTAGCAGCTAGAGTGCTTACTAGAACCAATAAATATTACTATATCAGTCCAGTTTTATAATCACTTAATTGATTGCTTCATTGATTATGCTCATCAGACACAAATCTTTGAATGGTCTTAGTCCTCATTACTTGTGCCATTCTATTGCGCTATCCAACATGTAGCACTGTTGGATATAGCACTGTTTTCCTTGCACTGTTTGGGACTCAGACACACTCACTCAGTTTAAGTTTAGACTGAATACTAATATTTTTAGTCAAGAATACACAATATATTCATGAAGACACCTCTAAAACCATTTTTATACAATTCTGCTTAAAATTAATTGAATGGAATCTAGATTAATATTCATCTTTTCACATTCCTTCCTACTCTTGGTATGCTTATCTTGAGGCTCCTAGAGCCTGCTAGATTCAGCTCAGGCCCAGTTTAATGAATGAATGAATGAATGAATGAGGCATTTATATAGCGTTTTATTGTGTATTGCTTTAAACCCACAGAGCTTTACAATCATCATGAAATCAAATGGAGTAAGTGCACTCACAACACACCAGCTACAGGTGGAGAGGAGAGAGAGATAGAGCCAATTCAGTGGATGGGGATTATTATGAGGCCATGATTGATAATGGCCAGTGGAGGGAATTTTGCCAGGACACCGGGGATACACCCCTACTCTTTACGAGAAGTGCCATGGAATTTTTAATGACCACAGAGAGTCAGGACCTCGGTTTAATGTCTCATCCGAAGGACGGTGCTTTTTACAGTATAGTGTCCCCGTCACTATACTGAGGCATTAGGACCCACACAGACCACAGGGTGAGCACTCCCTTCTGGTCTCACTAATACCTCTTCCAGCAGCAACCTAGTTTTCCCAGGAGGTCTCCCATTCAGGTACTGACCAGGCTCAACCCTGCTTAGCTTCAGTGGGCAACCAGTCTTGGGCTACAGGGTGACATGGCTGCTGGCACAGAAGAGCGTAAGCTGCTTGCGTCCAGCAGATATTCTCAAAAATGGCGCTACGGTGATGCGGAGAGACACAGAGGAGACGAATTGTTGAATAAAGTCG
>NW_015666538.1:188662-188742 GCF_001515625.1 Sinocyclocheilus rhinocerous
TGATTATTTTATTATGAATGAACCGTCTTGTTGTTATATCTAAAATTTTTGCTCAGACTCGGCTCAGAGAGCTCAGAGAG
>NW_015666538.1:193160-197156 GCF_001515625.1 Sinocyclocheilus rhinocerous
TACACACACACACACACACACACACACACACACAGTATATATAGTTTCATTTATATGTAGTTTCATTTTGTGCCTAATTACTGAAAATTGCAGTGGACACTAGAAAGCCATCAATGCAGAAGCGATCGAGTCCATCAACTAAATTACACAAATAACCCATTGATTCAAAATTTATTTGAACAATTTACATGACCCATGAGGCATTAAGATAAGCTTTCAAACATTTTGAAAACATTTCAGCCATCAATTCTGACAAATTTGTAATATCTTTATTCCATCTTAGTCCAGGATCAGTGTGCATGCATTTAATGTTTTCATTATAATGATGATTTTGTCTGTTTACATTGACCACCAAAACTTTACACACACAGAATGTTACTTGCGTTTCAATTCACCTTTAGTTCACTTACACAATTTAAGATCGATTGTTTTTACAACAACTTTTTTTCATGCAGAAAGTATACGGTTTGCTTGTCAAACATGAGTTCGATCAAAATTAATCAAAATCTGAAATCAAGCAGACTCGGGTCCACACCAAAAGCAAATTATCGAATCATGCCTATGAAATACCCCTATGGATTTTATATTTTCACTTCTATTGGCAAGTGGACTTCTAAGTGACCTTCTTCGGCCAGTGATTCAAAATAAGCTGTGGATAAATTGCTGTGCTTATATACGTGGTTGAGTGAATGTAATACTGTTGTCTGGCTTAACACAAGATGAACGAAGCTAAATAAAGGTGATATCACTTGATTTATTATATTTATAACTTTAGATATGATTCTGTATCATCTCTTGGATCTTTATTGTGTTTGACTGAGGTGAACACAGTTGAGAACTTAACAAATGGGTAAATGTGGAGCAAAAAAAGGTAAAGGGAGATAGGGTCTTATCCGTGCTTCTGTGCTCCAGTTAGTAGTAATGGTTAGAGGTCTACACTGAGGACCCGAGACCCGAGGACCCGGGACCCGTACGGGTTCGGGGCTATATTTTAAATGGTCAGCTGGGTCCGGGTCGGGTCCCAATCTATTACTTCGGGTCCCTGGTCTGTTTAACATTGTGTGTAATACCCGAGTCGGTAATTTGAAATAAGGTGGGAAAAAAAAAAACCACGAGCGATGTCAGCAGGAGCAGGGTGGGCGGAGTTAATGCACACGCACGGTGATAATGGATACCTTCATGAGTGATGCGAGTTATTGATTATTTTTTTAATAATATTATGAATGAACCGTCTTGTTGTTATATCTAAAATTTTTGCTCAGACTCGGCTCAGAGAGCACAGAGAGGATCTGGTGTGTGTCGGAGGAGGTGACTGTGCTGACGTGAGTGATTGCAATGATTTCCTGACACTTACATTAGGTAAGACAAAAAGTTAAATTTTCACAACATGTTTATCGACTTGTTAATAGCAATTTGCTGTGGAATATGTGCCGATCGGGTCCAGTCGGGTCTGTGTCTTCCCGGCCGGGTTCGGGTCCATCTTTCAAATAATTGACGGTCCGCGTCGGTTCCGGGTAGTACATTTTTGACATTTCTCGGTTCTGCACGGGCCCGGGTCCAACTTTAAAAATAATAGACTGGTCCAGGTCGGTTCAGTGTAGCACATTTACGGGTCTCTTCGGGTCTCTTCTACGAATTTTTGGACCCGTGTAGACCTCTACTACAGGGTGATATGGCTGCGGACAGTATTTAATGTTGCTGTCCAATGTCTTCAAATCAGAACATGTGCCAGTGAACCGGCAAGGGATATTCAATGGAGCAAAACCCACATCTCTTCAAACTTTTATAATAGACCACACATAGGACGAACTACTGCTGCCTTCGGATGGACACTACATCTGCCTGGACTCAATGCACCTGATTTAAGTAACCAGACACCTGAGATTTGCCAGACCCCAAATCAGAGTGCCTGACTTGAGTTACCCGGTGTATCTGCCTCAAGATACCCGAGACATCTGCTGCGAAGACTGGGATTGAAAACCACTGCTCTATAGTAAAGTCAATACATAAATTGCAAGGTTGCATGAAGGGCTGCCCCCTAATAGCGAACTAATCATTAGTCGACCAGAAGAGGCTTGGTCGACCAAAATTGTATTAGTCGCAGAAAAAAAAATTCCACAGGCGAAGTCACGCAGTCTGTGACGAACAGATCGTTAATGGCTGGTCAGTGTGGTAATACAGTACATCGGGCAGGACATCCAAACGCTCACCTATCATTCATCAACCTCAAATATGGCTTATCATCTGAAATATGTAAGTATTAGCAACTTTACATGGCCGCTCAATGTATGCTCTTGTGTCTGTGCGGAGCGTGGAGCTGAACAGTAGCACTCACTGCAGGACAGATGGAGGTGCCGCTGCGCTCACTTGCTCTTAAAATAGGCTACTGGTCATTTTTGCTCATACAGATAAGAGTAATACATCTTTCAAATCTGTAAAGACTCTACGTTTCTTTGTGTGCATTCACCATAAAAACAAATCACGCTTTTGTGAAATAATGAAAGCAAACAGGGTGTTCTTTCTGCTGTCTCGTTCTCTGTGAACTTGGGCGCAAAACTCTGTGTATGTCTTTACCTTACAGACATGAAAAATATATCTATAGAGCGTGAAATATCTACTTTCAAATGAACCAATTCAAATGGAAAACAAATATTCTCAGATTATGTAATCCGTATGAAACATGCATACAGGTGCAGCAGTACTGCGGAGATGAAGAGTCAGTGTCGCCGACTTCATCTCTTAAACCGAAAACAAAGAAAGCACTATTTTATACAATTATTAAAATGTTAATGAAGTCTCCTTACTGTTTTTCACTGACACAATCATAACCATTACTTCTGCTGGTTCGCTGTGGCAAGCTTTATTTGTGTGCTTGAGCGCATATTAGGCTACGTAGCCAATTAAACGCTCATAATAATGATTTAAATGGTTTATTAATAAACGTGCGATTAGTCGACTAATGCTAAAAATTTACGACTACTAGTCGACCAGAAAAATCCTTAGTCGAGGACAGCCCTAGTTGCATGTTTTCTTCAATTTGATTGGTTTAAAGTAACTTCTATTCTAAGCATCCTTATTGATAGCCCCTTCCTTTCTAGACTACTAGATCAGTGGTTCTATGCTGCATGCTGTGCCTGCATAAGACTGTTGCTTAATACTGGACAGTATTTACGTGAGTTCAAAACATCAAATATGTTTTTAATGATAATTAAAATATTAAATGGTAAAACTAACCATTGGAAACGTTATAGTGGTTTATCGTCACACTGTAACCATTTTATTCCTACTTATAACCCCCAAAATAGAGTGAGCTTGGCGACCCATTCTAAATGTTTAGCAACACATATTGGAGGTGGCGACCCCTGGGTTGGGAACCACTGTACTAAATCATAAGACAGACTAGTTTTAGCCTACACTTATTCCATTTCCCTCTATGGCTGACTGCAACATAAGCATACATTTTAAGAATTTGGCTTGCACACAATGATATGCAAGATATTTTGATTATGTCTTTAATTGATTTTTCCGTACATTTTTGCCATATGTACATTAACTGACAGTCATCACTGATAAGCTACCACTAAATATTGTAGAAACTTAATTTGCTGTAAAGTTGCTTTGCAACGATTTGTATCGTGAAAAGCGCTATACAAATAAACTTGAATTGAATTGAATATTTTGCACGATGTTATATATACAGGTGCATCTCAATAAATTAGAATGTCATGGAAAAGTTCATTTATTTCAGTAATTCAACTCAAATTGTGAAACTCGTGTATTAAATAAATTCAGTGCACACAGACTGAAGTAGTTTAAGTCTTTGGTTCTTTTAATTGTGATGATTTTGGCTCACATTTAACAAAAACCCACCAATTCACTATCTCAACAAATTAGAATACTTCAAAAGACCAATAAAAAAAATTTGTATAAGTATTATGGCAATACTTTAAATTAAAGGGTTAGTTCACCCAAAAATGTAAATTAGCCCACAAATTA
>NW_015666538.1:197213-198691 GCF_001515625.1 Sinocyclocheilus rhinocerous
AGTGTCTCACACGGCTCCAGGGGGTGAACAAAGGCCTCCTGTAGCGAATCGATGCGTTTTTGTAAGAAAAATATCCATATTCAAAACGTAACAATCACTTTAATGTAGCTTAAGCCAACAGTCCTACACGGAAGCAGCTCCGGATTACGTATGAGGTCAGCTTTGCGCATGCGCCGCTCAGAAGTGACCCACGCAGAAGCGCAGGGGAGAGATCAAAACAAAACAACGGTCACTTATTAGAAGTACAAAACGAGGATTTGTAAAGAAGAATCGGAGGATTTCGATATAAGCCAAGAGGAGACTGGTTTTCCTTTGCTAAAGTAAGGAAACTCTGCTTCCTTTGCTCCTGTTAACAAACGTTCATTTTCACGAGACTCACCGGCGCATACAACGCTGAACTCAACATCATCCGCCCGGAGCTGCTTCCGTGTAGGACTGTTGGCGCAAGCTACATTAAAGTGATTATTACATTTTGAATATGGATATTTTTCTTACAAAAACACATCGATTCGCTACAGGACGCCTTTGTTCACCCCCCAGAGCCGTGTGAGACACTTCTTTTTATGGATGGCCACTTTTTATTTAACTTCTTTTGGACTGATGCATGCAACACCCGTTGAGTGGCATTAAACAGCTTGAAAGATCAAAGACCATTTTTAATATAACTCTGACTGGATTCGTCTGAAAGAAGAAAGTCATACACCTAGGATGACTTGAGGGTAAGTAATTTATGGGCTAATTTTCATTTTTGGGTGAACTAACCCTTTAACTTTTCAGTTAATCTGTCCAAGGGTGGGTTATATAACCAAAATAATATAAACCCTGCCATTTATATGCATCATTTAACCATGGCGGTGATACACAGTACAAAATAGAAATTAGGCTTTTCTCTAAACTAAAATGTTATAAATGTAACAAAAAACAAAACAAAGATTTCCATATTATTGCATAATGAACTTATAACTCTAACTTGCAACTACTATAAACATATCCAGCTTTTTCTGCACACACATATATATATATACACACACACACACACACACACACACACACACAATTAGCCTTCTCACTACACCAAACTGATATGTAAATGTACAGATTTCATACCTTTCAAACCATACATATTTCCATATCACCATAATGTATCACTAACTCCAATATTATTGGAGATAATTGCATTATTATTCTCAAAACCATTTTTTGGTAAAATCACCTAAAAATCAAGGCATATTTGACATATGTTCTTCCAACATAGGCCTACTTTGATACTTTCAGACACTCCAAGCCTAATATTGAATACAATTTTGGATACAGCCTATAACTTAAAGGTGACATGTCATGAAAATCTGACTTTTCCAGGTTTTAAGTGCTATAATCAGGTCCCCGGTGCATCTACCAACCAAGGAAACGTGAAAAAGATTAACCCAGTAACTTTGTTTTGGTAAGCCTTTTTCTGCAAGCGTCTGAAAAAACGAGCG
>NW_015666538.1:198865-218993 GCF_001515625.1 Sinocyclocheilus rhinocerous
GCGTCTGATTTCGCTCTCTTGGTGACGTGGCAAAGGGATCTCATTATAATATTACCGCCCTTTAATCTGTAAGTTTCCACACACGGCACCATTAATGTGATTTTGCAAGCGATAACAGTGTACCAGCTCTAATGCCATGGCAAAAGTTTGAGAAAAATATGCTAACTGTTCTGTCATTGGCTGCACAGACGAGCACAAAACACTATTTACAGTCCCAGCCTCAGAGGAGACAAGAGAGCAGTGGATTTATTGATTTATTTACTGTATATTGCTGCTGCCACACAGATCTAAAATAAACATGCAATTTATTTCCCAGCTGTTTACCTTCACAGACATAACCGACTGTTTTTGTAACTCATGTGTGTTTTTAACGTAAACTTGTGTGTGAATGAGAACTTAGTTTAGTACTCACATGCTGTGACAGCTGCTTTCTGTCCGTGTGCACTCAGAAAAGAGTATATCATAAGTTTAAACTAATATGGTTTAAAACGCATTATTTCAGCGTGATAAACATGATAATCAGAACTAAAACAGATGTTTTTAGCAGGTACGAGCTGTAATGGCGCAGCTCTATTCTGGAAAAGGGGGCGGGGAGCAGCAGCTCATTTGCATTTAAAGAGAAAGGCACGAAAAACAGCGTGTTTCTGCTTCCACTCAAAATAGGCATTTTCAAAATGATATAATAAATGATCTGTGGGGTATTTTGAGCTGAAACTTCACAGACACATTCTGGGGACACCAGAGACTTATATTACATATTGTAAAAAGGGGCATAATATGTCTCCTTTAAAACACTGTTCCAAAACTCATTCAGGACAGATTAACACTGCTTTCACAGGGTTTGAAAGGCACAACCCATGTGTTAGCTGATATGAGTTGGAGACAAAGCTGCGAATTGGAGTATGAGATATAAAGATAAGGGTTACTCAGTGACCCTAAATGCTGGACCTCATTTTTTATTAAAAAAGGGAGAATTAAAAAATGTTAGTAATGTGAATACTGAAAGCAAACAAGTATGTAGACAATGAGCATTGTTTATAAAAAGAGGCGCTACAGGATTTACATTATATACATAGGCATACATAAACATAATGTATATAAACCCAGCCAAAAAAAATAAATAATAATCTGTGTCTATATGTGCCCACTGGAGCTGACCCACCCTCCAGAAATCCTTTCTGAAGCCCTGAACCAAAAGAGCATTAATGTGTGCACATGCACATGCTCACTCATTAAACACGCTAAGCAAACATGCATGTGCAATTGCTGACCAGGAACCAGGAGCAAGCTTCAGTGTAAATGATTGTTTATGTGTATGCATGGGAGTGTATGCATGTAAGAAATCATTAGAAAAAGAGGGGAGGTAAAGATAGATAAAGAGAGTGTAAAAAGTTAATCAAAATTGTGTACGCATAAAGTTAGGAGCTACAGTGGCAATGTGCCTGGTGGGCATTATAGATTATGAGTAAAACACTATTAAAAAAAAGTGAGTAGTTCTTGCCTATGCACTCACTGCCACAAAGCTATAGCATTCTGGGTGGTATGCTAATTTACTGGCCCAAAACAAAACAGCCCTGTGATATGTTTAGTGTAGGTCCAGGGATGAAGCATCAATACATACACAGTGGGAATACTACTATGGTTCATGCCCATTTACCTGCTGCAAATCACTTACTAAATACAACTGGGTGAAAGGTATGTCACCTAATTAAAATTCTTGATTTTTTTTTTTCTCTAGGCAAAAATAAGAGTTAATGTCCATGGCACAGAAAGTATGTGTCAATGTTTAATATTTAGCTTAGGTTTACATACAGTAACCTACCTTAACACCATCAGGCTTCTTGTATGGATTCTTGCCTGTTGAGTGAAATGAAAAGAATAATTGTGAACATAAAGAGGGATAAAAAAAGGAAAGGGTTAGGGGCAGACAAGGTTAGCGTTTACTAAAGTTGAAAATAGTACAAAATATGACAGTTTCAATCACTGTGCTTCACGCACTCATGATCCATTGGCCTCAAAATCAAACACCCTGAATGAATCGTAATCAAATATTTGCATAATGTAATGGAATATGATTAAGAAGCAAATTAAATATTTTTGTGTCAGTAAGACCCTGATTTTTTAATAAGACAAACATTATTCACAATACAGGGAAATACTACTTTTGAAACACTTTGTTATAGGGCTGCACAATTTAAAAATAATAATAATAATAATAATAATAATAATAATAATAATAAAATCATGATTATTTTGATAAGCATTGTGATTGCTATTTGAACTGTGATATGATAAATATGTAATTTTGCTGGTGCTTTGGATATCACAAGCTAATAGCATAAAAATGCAAACATGACACTGAAATAAGTGTGTGCACACTGAAGTTTTATTTTATTAAATCCTAGCCTTTCAGTTTAGTAATTGCACAAGGCCAGTCTGACCTTAAATCAACAATTTTTACAGCCCTACTTCAATGAAAATGCTAAAATCTTCTGTATGATCTAAGATGCTTTACATCTTCTCAAACATAAAAAAAAGCATAACTCCAACTTTTTGACATGATTCAAAGAACAACTATTAAAAAGCAAATGCAAAGTAAACTGAAGAGAGTTTCTTACTTGAGAAGTTCCGTGTAGCAAGCATTGTAGTAAGGATAGCACCCTAAAACAATCCAGAAAGAACAGAAAGGCAAAGATCAATCACGAGTCTTTGTAGCTGTGTAAAATATTAATCAATGCTAGTGGATAACGATTAATCTAGTTAAGCCTTTTAAATTATGTAATTCAGGCTAAAAACCCACAAAGACTAAAGTCAATATGAAATAAAAATGCATTATTTATTTTCTTAATGGTCCTGCTCTTTTTGTATATAATGCACATTATTCTACATATGGTAAAAATTCTCTTCATAATTTTTCATAAAAATCAAACCCTTACCCCCCATCCATCTCTTATAGAGAATACTTTTCACAATCAAATCAATTTATAATGGGTAACAGCCCCATGAAGTGCTAAAAAGTGCTTTTTTGTGGTTATTAGTCATTAGTATGTTCCCAGTTAGAATGTTGTGCGAATGTGCATTTACATGACTCTGTGTTTCTTACTTTAAGCTTCCTCCTGGCATTGAATTTCTTCAGGCATTCCACTGTCTCCTGTCTGTGCATCATGGATGCCACTGTGGAACGTTGCTATGATACAGACAGGTAAACAATAAATGAACAACTGTTTCAGATCTATTATTAAAATATATCTTTGTAGGCTAAATAAATAAATAAATAAATGTCCTGCACATTATTGATAATCAATTGAAGAAAAGGACAGGGGTCACTGTGGGCAATAAACATTTGGGGCACATTCATTAAACAGTTGTACCACTTGCAATTCAGCTCAAATTTGCGTTAGACAGAGGTATGCCATGGATACTGAGTCATTATCATTCTTTCCAGAACAAACCTATCTTCTATGCAAATATTATCCATTTGTGTACACAAAAATGTAAGTTTTATTACCACCTGTGAAAGAAAAATAAATAAATCTTTATTTAAAATACAAGGGTTTGTAGATGTTCTAGCAATCATGGCGTAAGTTGCTCATCAAGACATCACAAAATGGGTAATTTTTCTGTGTCCTCTTGTGTGACACTTCCTCAAGATTTAATTTTGTGCTTAATTTTCTCTCAAAAAGTTAGCGTTTTGGGTTAGGTACAGACACTATTGAAAGAGAGCTGTACTGGATGATGACATCACTGAATCATCAATGAACTGACTTTAGCTGGAAAAATGACTCTTTGCTATTGTCTTCTTGAATTATTGACAAACTATTTTCCTGTTTGACACTGTAAAGCTGCTTTGACACAATCAGTTTTGTATAAAGCGCTACACAAATAAAGGTGACTTGACTTGACTTGACTATTGCATTGGAAGTTGCGGCCACAGGAGCTAAATGCAGAAGCAATTGTGCATCGAGACAATTTTTTGTGAAGTGCTAAAATAATTTGAATTATTACTTCATTATTAATTCATATAAATAATAATAATAATATCTGACTTAAACAATTACAATTGAATAATAACTTTGATTAGAAGTAATCCAATATAATATAATGCATTACTTTTAGAAGTGATGTTCCCCAACACTGACTGTAGTATGTGCATACAATGCAGATGATAAAAGTGTGTGTGTGTGTGTGTGTGTGTGTGTGCGCATGCGCATGTCTGCACCTCCCTAACCATATTTTAAGGGACAAAACATAAAAAAGAAATTAGAAATCTATGCAATGCACCCTTTTAGACAGAACAGTAAACGTGTCTGAGTGTGTGAATGAGAAAGTAACTAGACATACACAGATCCAGGGGTGTTTGAGTGCCTCAGCTGCTGTGATGCGTTTGGCAGGGTTTATAGTCAGCATCTTGTTGATCAGATCTTTGGCCTCTGGTGTCACTGTGTCCCACTCAGGAGAAGGAAACTAGGAAAAGAAAGCACACACACATAGATTCAACAGACCTTAGGGGCTGTGCTTTGATACCACATTGAAAAGTGGATTTCATTCCAGGATCTGGGGAGCCACAGTATGTTTCTTATCCTTATCACACGTGATTCAGATCATCAGCTTGCTAGGAGAGAGCTTCATAAACTGAACTGGGTGTGAGTGTGTGAGATAAAAGAGACAAAATGTGCAGAAACAGGATTGAAAACCATTGACATGGCACATATAGTGAACATTTAATTGGTCTAAATGTGTCTTACATTGATGCTGCAGCATTATAATGCACTATTCTTGTTTAATAATTACCATAATGCATTCAAAAACTCTGCATGTCCTATCAATAACAGATAGAGCCTTTCAGAAGATTAGGTCCATAGAAGCCAGATGAGGCAATGTATGGAACAGTGTTTGGGGAAATAATTTAGTCTCATCCAGAATTACTAAATAGCTGGGCATCTGAGCCAAGCTGGAAAGAAGCCAATGGACTGCTCATTCTCTGTTACTCTCTCCTTCACTCTCTGATGGAAAAGTATGATTTGCCTAACACATAAATTACACAAAAATTATGATTTGCATTGAGTTACTATATCGGTTTCTTTCACTTTTTTAACTGTCAGAGTATCAAATATACAGTAGATAATTAGATTAATGAGGACAATATCTAGTATTATAAGAAGGTATAAATGAAGCATATTCAGCATTTCTTAAAGAATCAAGTATGTTATGGTTACGCTATATATATGATATACTATATATCTGTGTAAGAAATCTTACATCATATGCACCAGCTTTGATCTGCTGGTAAAGTCGATGTTGGTCTTCATCCCAGAAAGGAGGGTAACCCACAAGAAGGATGTACAGAATAACACCTATTCAAGAAACAAAATAGTAAGAAAAATGTATGTAGGTATAAGTTATAATAAAGTATATTATATTAATATATAATATAGTCATATTTTATTATATTATATAAAGATAGACAGTTCCTGCCTCAGACTGAGACCATGGACCACCCACAGACTGCTTACTAACCACCCAAAACGAAAGTACTTTTATAATTTAGTAAATTCTAATCTGATTGGCTAGAAGACAGTTGGGGTGCAGATAGTCACAAAGTCTGAATAAAAAAAAAATCTGAATATATAAATCATCATGATCAAACATACTGGTAGACATACTTTGTCAGTGTAATTTTGTGAGAGTAATTTTACAAGCGTGATTTTACTGGGATATCTACATAAAACTTTTTTTTTTATATATATGACTTTTTCTTAACAAATGTAAGGTCAGATACCAGTTGAAAGATGTGCTACTTTTAACACTTGTTTGCTCATCAAATTTCAGAATTGCAAAGGGTTTGCTATTCCAGCAACTGCAGCAAGTATAGAAAACATAATTTGCTAACTGGTTACTCATGATTTCATCCACTCTCATATTATTCTGGATTTCATTTCACAGTTTATCAAATATTCACTGCAAGAGACTCATGGTAAACTTTAAATGTGTAAATCAGAAGAAAAGGGCTTTTATTTAGACAGCTGGCCCATTATGATCACCATAGTGCCAACAAAATTAAACTAACTGAATGAAACATGTCAACTGTTGCAATCAAACTGTAACTCTCCATTTATAATTATACAGTATTTAAGCATGCATAACTCTGATGTACGTAATGTACATACATGTATATTTATTTATTTTCTTTCACCAAATCAGATATAATTATTTAGTAAAAACAAATCTGCAACTAGGACTATAAAGCAAAGGATCTGTTATGTTATGAACATTATGTACAGAAAAACAATTTAATTGCCAGCAAAAAAGTTCCACAATATGCCTGTGATTAGCAACCTACCACATGCCCACATGTCCACTGGTTTGCCATAAGGCTCCTTCCTGAGCACCTCAGGAGACAGATAACCCGGAGTTCCAGCAAACCCTACAAAAAATTGCACAGACCTCAATTAAACCTAACTGGGGTTTTTTCTTCTTTAAACAGTCTACAAAAAAATGAGCTCCCCCTAAATTCTCTCTTAAGAATTTACTTAAGGCATTTTTTGACTTTGGATTGCAGCCTAATTCTAAAATAACTTTAGTCCCTGACGTCCCATCAAGTCCCAGAGGCAAAAAGCCTATAATGAGAAAGCAGCCAAAGAGGAAAACTGGAGCTGAGTGTAAAGCCCTTGAGATCATTGTAATTAAACGGTAACACCATCAGGGTTTGTCCAAAAGTAAGACTAATCACACAACACCCACATAAAACTTAGTGATAATAATAATAATAATTATCATCATCATTATTTTTTGTGATTAAAGCCATTTTAGAGAACAGGCAAAATATATTTAGATAAAGATTATTAATAATAGACTAATGACTTACATGTCTTCAAGTGTCTGAATGATACAAGCCATTAAAGTTGTAAAATTATACTTAATCATACATAATTTGACAGTAATAAAACAAAAACACTTTTCTCCCTAGACTATCCCATAACATTCACTAACATCACAAAATATTGAAAAATGACATCTAAAAGTTCAAAATCTAAAGTAATACACAAAAAATAACTATCAATAACGTTTTTGCATAATGTAATTGGATTTAATTTTATAAGTATCGCCAACACTTCCAGAAGAGAAAAGCAGGAAAGAATGTGCATGCCTTAGTTTATCTGGAATATGCTGATTACATGTATACAGGAATATTAAAATAGAAGTGGACTAGGTTCACCTCTTTTTTTTTCAGAATAAAGGTTTAACCATATGAATCTTAAATGGAAAAATTATAAGCATTTTTACATTCTCTGATTATGTCATTGCACATTTTGTCTTGTCAGCACAGTATTAGTATATTACATTTTTAAACCAGTGTTGTTAAGCCACTTGGTGAATACTAACCAAACCACGCTTGTTGGTCTCCTTGCACCTCAATAGCCAGCCCAAAATCAGCCAGTTTCACTGCTGCGCCCTTCAGTTTGCTGGCCAAGAGAAGATTTTCTGGCTTTGGGTAATATATTGAGAGAATTTATACAAATTATCTGTTATAGACAACAAATGACATCACTCATATTCAGTCTCATAGAAGACTTGGGTCAAAATGTACAGTTTTAAAGAAAATGTTTAAGAATACCATGTACTATGAAAAGAAAGATAATAATTTTTTTCACTAGATTTCCAAAATGGATTTACTTTTTTTTTTCCAGAAACAAGAACAAGGGAATGATTTCTGTAAATAGACACACTCTGATACAACATATTTTGAACCAAGTGTTCCAAAAACATCAGTACAGCCTCTAGGGTTATGCAGCACCTCATGAAGAGCTTTGTGACCAGACTTGAACAGTGTTTTGACTGAGCAACAACAGTTAATTTAAAACTCATTTTAAAATTGATAATAACACAAACAATACTGTTGTAACTGTGATGTAACAAATGGTGTTTCATTAGAAATCTCTGAAAAAAAGTATGTGTGCAAGTGATTTTTTCAATGTTTCTCATAAATGTTATAATATGCATGTGAATGATATTTAAATTTCTTTGCAAAAATAATAATTTGTAAGTAAAATGTAATAGGTCACTAGCAATTACTGCATAGCCCATTAAGACTGGAGGAAATAATTATATAATATTCAACACTGCACATGACAATTTATGTTTGTTATTTTTGTTATAGATTTGTTATAGATGTTGAAAGAAAGAAATAAAAGAAGAAAGAGAGAGAGAGAGAGAGAGAGAGAAAGAAAGAAAGAGAAGAAAAAAGAAAGAATGAAAATTAATGAACTAATAATAAAGCATAGACAGTACTTCAAACAAATGTGTATTGAAAATTTTCAGACAACCCCTTTCATATGAGCCTTGTAATACATTCATGAAGCATATTACAATATGTAATTACTGATACAAATCTATTATTTATAGTAATTTTTTTTTTATTATTGTATATTTTTTTATTACGTTTAGAACTGAATATCCAATAATCGATACATTGATTAGGACTCTTATGTCAGGGGAGTCTAGAAAGAGAAGTCAAAACTTTACCCAAACTACTCTTCTTGTGATTATTGTACAACCAGGACATTAGCAAAGGTTATAATGCTAGTTTGTCAGGTGCAGTTAGTTGTTTCAGCATTCACTTTATGCCTTGGGAAGATCAAGGGGTTAACATGCTAGTGCAATTGAAACTGTCATGCAGTCATTGCATTTCCGTACCTTATAAACAACACAAACTTTACTATTATATAAATGTTTTTTGTTACAAAAAAAAATGTGTGAGCTGGATCACCTAACCCCAATCCTAGCCTAAACCTACCCACTTCTCAATAACATAAAACACTTAACAGGCAAAATCACAGGTATGTATTGCTTAAATATTTATTTACAGGTATTTATTAATACTCCAATATGTTATTTCATCATGGCAATATTCCCATACTCATTGTGTCTCTGTATGACATCAAAAGTAATGGAGCCCTGCACATTGAAAAATTACGCTAAAGAGGTACCCTGAGCGTTAAAAAGTGATGCAGAGGGATCCTGACCAAATGTCAATATGTGGCAAGTTGGGAGTGAGAATGTGTTGCCCTGACATGATGCTAGGGTATTGTGGACTTGTAAGTGATTGGCAAGGAGCTCCATGGCTAACCCACTCCGTAGCAGGTTTTGTTCTGGGTAAGAGACCTCTCAAACCAAAACTGGATCAGCTATAAGCAAAGTGCCATATCTGACCAATAAATTCAAGTTTCTCTTGCTCCACATTAAAGGACACTTAAAAGTAAAATAATTTTAAAACTACATAATTTTACATTTTTAAATCGCAATGATATTTACATATTAATTATAAAATTATACCCTCAGTCCATTACACACGAGCAAATACAGTTTAAAAATTAATATTAAGCTTTTAGTTTAAATGAGCATAAATACAGATGTAATAAAACAACGATATAAAGTAGACTCTGCTTTTGAGGACAACTCTTTTCTTCTTGCTGTGTTTAAATTCTTCAAATGTTTCCTAACAATCTCTTCAACTTTGGCAGAAGAGAGAAGTGAATCATGCTGACTTACTTCCAATACTTACTTTCAGTTTCATTATGTTTCACAGCATGTGATTGCTGTTTGCTACTGATTTAACTAGGAAAATATCCCGCTGAGATACAACATCTTTCAAGCACCATAGTTGCACCACTTGCTCCATAGTTATTCACGAACTCAAGATCAAATTTTACAGAGAAAGTTGAGGATCAGCATCATGGTACAAACAAAGATTGAATAGATTGATTTGGTTTTGCCAACTTGAAACCAATCCTGCAACCCTACATTTGTTCAGCTAGCATACAAGCCCCTGGAGGGCAACCTTCCTGCAGACATCAGTTCCAACCCTGCTCTAACACCACCTCACTGTTGCTTTCAATTTTAAAGACCTTGATTAGCTGATTTAACTGTTTGATTAGGGTTGGAGCTCAACTGTGCAGGATGGTAGGCCTTTATAAGCAGGGCTGAAGATCCTCCTGATTCGGAGAGTCATTGCACAGGTTAATATCACCTCCTTTACTACAATATATTTGTAATTTTGAATGTCACTTCCGCAAGCATCTTTATAATAAACATGTGCAGATAGCCATTGCTTCATGGACAGACAACACATAGTTTTCATGTTTACTAAGCCTTGCAGATGAGGTGTGCCGTTGTCACCAATTTTGCGGCCTACAACAGCAAAATTATTCATAGGACCAATTGTGGGCAGCCAGGACGTATTTTAATTCTCAGTGTCTGGTCTTTCCAATCTTAGCAAACTAGAAACTAGTCTTGACTTAGCAAACATCACAGCTAAGAGGTGCTGTTCTTTACAGAGACAGAAGCTACATGTATTATACTCAGTTTCAGCATCAAATACCCAAGGCAAGGGAGGAAACACGAGGACTGCGGAAGCTAATTACAGGGGTGTCAAGATAAAATAAAGAATAGCCGGATGTTGTCCTTTGTTAGAGAAGTGCACGCAAGAGAGAGATAATGACAAATAGAGTAGATTTGAGAACAGATCTATGATTCCCCTAAGGATAATTTGAACAGCAGAATTTGGTAGTACATTATTGCAAGTGTTCTTTTGTTGCCCTACATATTAGCATAGTAAAACCTTCCCCATTCCAAATCATAAGATCTGCTCTACATGACTAATAATTTCTCCTCATAATTGTACAATATTGCTTTTTGTAAATGGCTGTTATACAATCTTTTCAGGTGCTCTATATAAACCATATATAACTTTAATAATATTCAATTACATTACTTTCTGAGAGCAAACCTCCAACAGCTCATTCTTCAAATTGTTGGACAAGTCATAACAAGGTTAGATAGACCTCCTTTTTGCTAATAAGCTTTCAAGTAACATTCCTAAACAGGGAAAAACTGAAGAAAAAAACACTACATCCACAACTGTATGCTGTTTGATTTTCAAATTTGTCCCTTGACATGCCTGGTAAGGATTAAAAACTCTGATTAACATGGAAGAGAATGATGTGCTTGCTGATGTGTTGCGCTAATGCCAACAACACACATTTATGTTGTTCCAAACAATTCACCACAGCTATTAAATCTCATTTGTGCTTGTTCATATTCAAATACCTGTGCAGCCAATCTCTATGTGCCAATGCTGCCTATTTATAGAGCATTTTAGAGCTTGACAGTCTGTGGTCAATGCACACACTGTACAGTAAAATGGTTTAGAATGACATGAGGGTGAGAAAATTACAATTTAAATTTTTGGGTGAACTCTTTCTTTAATCCATATTATTTGACGGTTGCTAGTAGGAGAGGTGAAGTGAAGGGGGGGGGAGTGTAAAGACATAAATGTAAACCTATATAAGGATGCAAGACTCTTGCCCTATGAGCTTTGATATTTCAACCTGAGAATATTTTTTTTCCTAAATTGCTGTTTGTCTGTAATGAACAATCATATATGATGACTATCATATATTGCATAAAAACACAAAAAAAAAAAAAAAAACAATTATATATATATACAGTATATATTACTTACTGTTTTATGTCTATTGTCTTTGCTTTGTTTTCTGTTCTTTTTTTTTTGTTGTTGTTTTTCTTTTTATGGTGCAAGTCACTGTTCACCATGGTAACTATATGCCAACAGCCAATCACTGAGCAGAATTCAGGCTGATGCAAATTCAGGTGAAGATAATAAGAGGAGGGAAAACAATCTCCTGGTTGCACCTGGCTCATTTGATTGGCAAATTAGCACTGACAAGAGCTTGTGGTGGATTAGGTCTAAAGGACAGAAAACACCATTCCCACCTAAACCTGTGTAGGCTTAATTTTTTATATTTATATCACTGATTTCTTGATTCCCATCTCCAAGACAAACCCAGACTTCAAATGTTACTAAGCACTTAATATAATCTATTATAATCTTCCATTTTTAGAAATACAATACCATAAGCCATTTGTAGCCCTTAGTAAAGGCCACACAAGATACTGGATCTATATAAAAGAACAAAGAAGTAAGACTTGGTGTTTAAGACCCTCAGCTTCTCTACTCACCTTCAGGTCACGATGGACCACTCCCATCTGGTGGCAGTGGAGAACAGCCTCAAGGATCTGCTGAATGCAATGACTGCATGCAAACACCAGGGGGTGTGGGTTAGTGACAAGCACACACTCACTATCTGTGCATAGCATTGAGAGTAAGGGAGCATGGGCTTAGAGGTGATGAACATGACTCAAATGGACTTCTCATTACTTAAAGTTTCAGTGTTGCATGATTATGAGTGATGCTTTGCAGTAGGGCTGGGTGATATTTTCAAAAGTACATTAATTAAAGAAATACAGTATACTGTAAAATCCTAGTAATATAATAAAGCTATTTATTTCTATGTATGGAAGATTAATACAGTATTTCCCAACTCTGTACCTGGAGGCATACCAACAGACATTCTGGATGTCTCTCTTTTTTGACATCCATTTCAGGTCTTGGAGTCTCTACTAATAAGCTAATGAGTTCAATCAGGTGTGTTTGATTATGAAGAGTGTCTAGTGGTGGTGTGCTTCCAGGAAAAGGGCTGGGAAATATTTTACATCTTTTATTAAACATCTACACATGGAAATTGTTTAATTTATTGAAGAGGACAGTTCAGCAAAACTGATTCAGAAAATTCACAAATAAGTTCAGATTTTGACAACAGTGAATGCACTGACACAAAACAACAATTGGCTAGTAAATCAAAGGAGGGGATATTAGGGTATTATCATTATTTAGTTGATCAAATTTAAATGGCCAAATAAAAGCCCATAAAGATCAAGTCACGCATTCCCTTCTTTGTTTAGACTTTTATGTTGAAGTTCTTGATTCTTCTCTGTTCCTTTTTCCTATTTTATGCTGCATTCAAGCCATGTCGTAATTACCGTAATTACAAAATGACAACATGTGACGTTCTACTCGGAGCTGCCCATGTTCTCAGACTCAGAGGTAGCGCCAAAATGAATCTGGCGGCAGTCAGGTGGTGCAGCTTCACATGGTCCAAGTTGTAGCTCTCAGAGTTTATAAGTTGTAATTACGAGTTCTGGAGCATGTGAAGGCTTTTGCATTGATAGTGTTGCCATAAAAACGCATAATTCAGCTCAGAGTAGAATGTCACATGTTGTCATCTCTGAATTACGTTAACTATGACATGGCATGAAGGCAGCTTTAGTCCTTTGTAGTTTTACTTTATGATTGGTTCCCCTTTATCGTCTCCCCAGGTGTTCTATGTTCTTTGTTGTGTATTTAATGGTGTGTCCAAGCCATGTCAGAAAGATCATATTTATGAGTTGAATGCATATGAGGACTTCACCATAAATCCTTTCCTGTCTCAATGTTGACCAAAGCATAGTATGTTTAAAATAGTATGCCAAAAGTCCCCAGATGGTCTATTATTTCTGGTCCTTTTTAGAAGTGTGGATCAGTGCACACTCTTAAAGGGGTCATATGATGCTGCTAAAAAGAACATTATTTTGTGTATTTGGTGTAATGAAATGTGTTTATGCGGTTTAAAGTAAAAAAAACACATTATTTTCCACATACTGTACATTATTGTTTCTCCTCTATGCCCCGCCTTTCTGAAACGCGTCGATTTTTACAAAGCTCATCAGTCTGAAAAAGCGAGGTGTGCTGCTGATATTGCCCACAGCCCATTGTGCTTCAGAGGACAACAGTGGATGCGCCTGAGACCAACGGCAAAGTAGAATTGCCCTGAAATGGGTTTGAATGATTAAATCAATGTCTAACTTGATGAAAAAAAATATTTCTTTAATGTTATCTGTGTTATATTTCATCTGAGAATTTTTATAAAGATATGAATATCACAATTGCTAAAACATATACAGTACATTTGACCACTAATTATTAAATGTATAATTTTGCTAAAAACATGAGCAGAGTTCTCTATATTATTTAAACATAGTATACAAAAAAAAATTTAATATATATTGACAAATATATCACAAATTTTAACATTTTTGCAACTGGCAGATATTTTTATCCAAAGCAATTCTCAGTGCATTTGAAGTATAAATTTTGATCAGTACATGTGTTCTGGAAAATCAAACCCAAAACCTGGCATTGCTAGCATCATGCTCTACCAGTTACAGGAACAGATTAATATGACTAGGTACTTTATTGCCCAGCCCTATGAAGTATTAAACTTTTGAAATATTTGTATGCTGTCAAATATAGTTATATATTAGAAAATAAAATACATTGCCCATCTATTGTTATCATTACTTCTTTTGTCTTGCTCTCCAAATCTCAATCCAGAAGTGGTGTTTTCTTGGGTGACTGTGTGCTTGACCCACTAAATCACTGACTTATGGGTTCTGATACCCGTTTTGCATTTCAACCAAAAAGGGCAGTCACCATCAACACACATATAAAAGAAAATACAATCCTATAGAGTCAAACACACAGCCCCTGACTAAGCACATTTCTGAGGTGCTACATGCACAACCTTAGCTCCGAGGTAATCAGTTGTGTTTTTACCCCTCAGCCCACCACCACACACATATCTTGGTGTGTAGTTGTGTTTTGAGGGACCAGTTTGGGGTGAGTAGAGTAGGCTTCCACATTGGGAACAAACGGTTTATTGTTGTTGGTTTTTTTAAACAACATTGCCAGCAGGTTGGAGGCTAATGTCTGTTATACTAACCTTCAAGTCTCGATGTACAATGCCATTTAGGTGACAATGATTAACACTCTCTAGAATCTGCTGTATGCAATGACTGTGAGAAAGATATAGCAAGGAAGCCAAAGAAGAGAGATTGAACAGTTCAGCAAGCACAGTTAGAAAATAAATGCAGCTGGCAACCAGACAGTGCAAACAGAAAGCAAATTTAGTTTGGGCAGGAGCAAATACTGTACTCCAGTGAAAATAGTATAATATTAATAATTCTAAACAAAGATGCATTTAAAGCAATAGTTCACCCACAAATGAAAATGTTGTCATTTTCAGCTTAGCCTCATATTGTTGCAATCACTGTTGACTTTCTCATTCTTTCTCTTTCTTTCTTTCTTAATGTGGAATTATTATTACCTCGTAATCTGAAACTGCTACAACTGGCCTGAATCAGTGGTTTCAATGATTCCAATGGTTTCTATGATCTTTCTTGAGCTTATGATGCATTTCAGAAACACAGTGTAGATCAGCTGTGATTCAGATTCTGACTGGTTTTGTGAATTGGATGAATCGATTAATTGACAAGATAAAAAAAAAAAAAAAAAAACGAACTTATACAGTGGCATAAATACGTTTCAAAGAATCAATTATCTAAATATCTGGATTTCTGCATTAATTACTCATAAAAATTGCTCAGTTATGCAGATGAGATGGGAAGTGTGGGTTGCACAGGTAACCTGCCCTTTAAATAAAGGTGTGCAAAGCCTATTTACTGACAAATCTGTTCTTCTCAAGAAATATGGGATAGTGAATGGGTGTCAAACTTAGCTCTGGGAGGGCCACAGTCTTGCAGAGTTAAGCTCCATCCTGCTCCGAAAAGACGGGCATACACGATTTCGGAGTCATATGACATTTTTTTTAGTGTGGTCGAATTTTAGCTTTGTCATGCGTGTTGTGTTGTGCAGTGTACAGGGGGTAATGAGAGATGATTAGCCTCTCCTGAGCGGCAATCGGATGGTCGGATGAATTTCTGACATGTCCAAAATTTTGGTCACCCCTCGTGAGGGTATTGCACAGTTGAAACAGAGCTACGAACCGACTGCCTTAAACTCAGTGTTTTTACCCTCACTGCGCCTGCATGAAAATGTAAGCCCTTCATTTAAGGCAAGGGGAGGGGCGACAGTAATACTGCCCGCTGTGTCTTCCTTGCATCTCATTAGGGGAAAGAGGCGAACACCTGTGCTGCATTTTTAATGGAATCTATAAAGGTATGGGGTTTGGTGTTGTTTGGGAGGATTTTTTTATGTGAGGGCTGCTGAGCTTCTTGCCAAGGCTGCCATACCGGGACGTGGGCTGGATGTTTCTTTGCGACGTGTGCGAAGCGATTGGGAGGGATAGTTTGCAGTTTTTAGGTTTTCCCTAACTAAAGTTTGGCGGCCGCCGGTGGGTTTTCCCGAACGCTGTACCCCATATCCGGTGGCGGGTAATAAAGCCAGCAGCCCATTATTTGCCTTTATCTATGGTTAATTGATTTGTGGGTGTATTTAGTGTTTTAGTCGCTGGGGAGGCCTGGTTTAATGTGACTAATTAAACGTAGCCGGTCCCCCAGCGTTTGTATTTGTGTATATGTGTTTGTAGTTGTGTGTGTGTGTGCGCGCAGGGGGTATTAGTGCAGGTTATCCTTCATGTGCCATCTTCTATTTTATCTTGACGACAGCTAAGTAGTTAGCCAGAGTGGTTTTGGCATGTATTGAATGATTTTTCTTTTGGTGTGTGTTATTTAACTGATGCACCTAGGAATTGTTGTACCTTTAGTGTTTGCCGTGTAATGAAATTGTGTATAATTGGTGGGCACATGCATTTTAATGTGTTAAAACCCTCTGCTGAATACCTTGCTGCACGTTGATTGCCTATTTGTCCGGGGTAGCTTGTCATTTGACAAATACATTACTAATTGAAATACATGTGACAATCATCTCAACCTGCTGCTTTGCCCTTTTGAGGTTTTAATATTTGTCTTATTGTATAAGAATAAAAGTGCTGTATTTGTATTCAATAATGTTGTGTGCTTGAGTCTTCTTGCTATTGGTGCCCAAATAAATTACCTTGTCCAGTCAGGATCCTTTTGGCCTCTTCTTTGACTTTTATTGAAGTGTTACAAAAACAGAAACAAAACAATGGCGACATGGCGTGTGGTACACTCTAAAAAATGCTGGGTTGTTTCAACCCAACGCTGGGTCAAATATGGACTAACCCAGCTGTTGGGTTAAATTTTTTAATTAAAGTTTTAACCCAAAAGTTGGGTTAGTCCATATTTGACCCAACGTTGGGTTGAAACAACCCAGCATTTTTTAGTGTATGAATGGAGGCTACACAGTTCTGTGTTCGGGGGGTCTCGCGTGTTTATTTCACACATATATTGTGAGTAGTCAAGTTGCAGCTCGACGATCAGACTTGAGCTTTGGCTTGACATCGCATGCAATTTACTCGTACAGTGAGAGATGGTATTTAACAAAAACACTGCAAAAATCGCACAGTTTATGCCTAGCTTAATTCTAAAGAACTTGATTAGCTGGTTCAGGTGTGTTTAATTAGAGTTGGAGCTAAATTCTGCAGGGCTGTGGCTCTCCAGGTAGTGAGTTTTACACCCCTTAGTGTGAACCATGCCTTGATCCCAAAAGCTTTCACAGGAAAAAGGGATTACAGCGATGCACAAGGATGGAAAATGCTACAAAAAGCATTGCTAAAGATAAGTGTTGAAAACACAAGATACTCTGTCTACAAATTATAACAGTCACAAGCCTGTTATAGGACTTGTTATCTTCCTCACCACTGGGGGCAGTAGAGGGCAACATGTTTTTTTGTATAAGTCAAGTCATATGGTAGAAGGAGAGGATGTGGCATGCAAAAGCTAAAGCATGGCCTTGCCATATGCTTCTTGAGTCCTTAATGTGGAAACTTTTAAACTATTGTTACTCTCCCTAGGAGTGGGCATCCTGCAAAGATCACTTTAAGAGCAAAACTGGCAACTCTGAACGAGTTGAGAAAGAACCACAGGATAACAACAAAAGACCTTCAGAAAACTCTGTCATTGTTCCTGTGCCCACTATCAGAGAGGAAAAAAAAGCACTGAACAAGAATATTGTTCATGTAAGGACAACATGTTGGAAACCACTGCTGCCTAAAATACTGAGACATGTGTTAGGTTTTCCCAAGACCACTAGGATGTTCCATTGTGCTTCTGGGAAAATGTTTTGTGGACAGTTGATCCCCTCTCTGAGCTTTGATACATCATGTGACTTTCTCACCACCACCTGTTTTTGGTGGTTATCAGTATTACAATTGTTGAAAACAGATATTAGTACTTCAATATGCTGGTTTATTAACATTACATCAGTTAATGAAATACTTTAAGAGCAAAACTGGCAACTCTGAACGAGTTGAGAAAGAACCACAGGATAACAAAAGACCTTCAGAAAACTCTGTCATTGTTCCTGTGCCCACTATCAGAGAGGAAAAAAAAGCACTGAACAAGAATATTGTTCATGTAAGGACAACATGTTGGAAACCACTGCTGCCTAAAATACTGAGACATGTGTTAGGTTTTCCCAAGACCACTAGGATGTTCCATTGTGCTTCTGGGAAAATGTTTTGTGGACAGTTGAGAAAAAAGCAGATTTTTCTTTTTTTTTGGGGGGGGTGGGGCAAAAATAGCTTTATTTAAAGGAAAAATGGCACTGCACATCAACACAAAAACCTCAACTAACTGGCAAGAATGGCTGAAGGAACATCATGATTTAGTGCTGCTTTACTGCCTCAAGGCCTGGACACTTTGCAATCACTGAAGGAGAAATGAATTCAAAGTGTATCGAGACATTTTACAGGGGAATATCAGATGTCAGGACAGTAATTCATGACTTCAAGCTTTTGAGAGGTTGGGTAAGGCAGCAAAACAATGGCCCAAAGCACACAAATAAATAAACTAAAGAATGTCTAAAAAGAAGTGAATATGTTTTCTTGAGCCCTGATCTTAAGCCAATTAAGATGCTGTGACATAACCTAAAGAAATGCTATCAAGATAACCAAGAAATATTGATTAAATGATGGGATGGTCCAAAATGTTTAGAGATGCTGCTGCTAGCAGAGGATTTATAAGTTACCAAATTCAAGGATTTACTTACTTTCTCCATTCGACAATGTGAATGATTACTCAGTGTATTCAATAAAATGTAAAAAGTACCATTTTTTTGTGTTATTAGTTCCATTAGATTGCGTTTGTCTATAATTGTGAGTTAAATAAAAAAATCCAGATGTTTTAAAAGGATTCAAAACTTATTAATGTCACTGTATGATCTCGCATGAATGGCCAAGAAGAATGGAGGAGTAAATAACCACCTAAAAACGTTGGTGTTGCTCACACAAGCTTGTATTATTTTAGAAGAACTGGCATATTGAGTCATCTGGACTACATTTATGATACTTGTATAATGCATTTGTGTCCTTTTTGCAGCTTGAATGCTTCAGTCTTTGTTAACTAACTTCACAGCAAAGAACATATAAAAAGTCTTAATTTCTCATTTTGTGTTACACAGAAAAAAGTCAAATGGGGTTGGAAGGGCATATGGGTGTGTAAAGGATGACAAGTTTCATTTCTGGGTGAACTATTCTTTTATAAAATATTAATAAACATATTACAGAAGCACACAAGACAAGCTTAAACAACCCAAATTAAGATAACACCTTCAGGAAATAAGCAGCACAGAAAGAAAAGAATTTGAATTTTAAGCAACAAAAAAAAAAAAAAAGCTACAGACAGACATTACAAGTAACAAATACATTGGAAGACATATTGCAATGCAGACACTTTATTAAATTTCTTCTCACAGCTGGGTTTAAATGCTAGAAAACATTTATTTCTAATACATGAACAATATTACAAAATTTGCTCATTCACTGTTTCTGTGACAAGAGTACAGATATGATTGCCCCCACAACTGACTGAGAAAAATAACAATATTTTGCACAGACAGACAGTGATAATAAAATATGGTTCTTCTGTTTTGTGAATTACGAGGTTTGCACTTTACATTTTATAAGTGAATGTTTGGAATGTTCTGGCTTTCATGCAAATTAAGCTCTTACCACACACTGTAAAAATGATTGTGATTTTAACAGTAAAAGGCTGTAAAAATGCTACAGTAAAAACCTGTTCATTGGCTATCAGAAAGTTTCCATACTATATACAGTGAAAAACTGTAATCACATTTAATGTAATTTTACAGTAAAATACTGTTAAAATTACGGTTTTTGGAAGTGAAAAAGAAAAAGTCATTGTATAATTTACAGTGAAAAACCATAAATTGACACTCCCAGAATTCCTTGCATGATACTTCATATTGTTTTTTTTTCGTTGAAATAACTATGTTTCTTAGTTTTTTTCTTATCAGTTCTGTACATTAGGGTTGTATGTTATAACGTAGTTTATT
>NW_015666538.1:219111-236154 GCF_001515625.1 Sinocyclocheilus rhinocerous
ATATATATATATATTAGTATTTCCCCTCTCTGAGCTTTGATACATCATGTGACTTTCTCACCACCACCTGTTTTTGGTGGTTATCAGTATTACAATTGTTGAAAACAGATATTAGTACTTCAATATGCTGGTTTATTAACATTACATCAGTTAATGAAATACGTTTTTTTATTGTGAATTTAAGTTAAGTCTGTAAAACCTAAAATGTTGCTACCATATTTTTAATGGTGAAGTTCTGGCAACCACAGCTGCTGGTATTTTACCGTAAATGTCACAGATTTTTTTTTTTACAGTGCAGAACACAGTTTGGACTTTACGGTCAGTTTGTAAAAATAAGCTAAAATTGTGTTTACATTAATGCACTTACAATGGAAGTCTAGGGCAAGGTTTTCTAGAGAGTTTAAAATCATAAACATAATTGAATATAACTCACTTATTAATTCTTCTGCTCTGCATGTTATTTGAGCTGTAGGTCTCTTTTTTCAGAGGGTTACTTTGCTAGACAGAACTGTGAACCGTGAACTGCAATGCAGGCCATACAACCAAATACAAAACAGTAAAAGAGTGAAAATGGGGAAAACAGCAAGGTTCAAGATAACACTAACTACAATTCAGAAAAGAACGTCCAGAACTGGCAACATAAATGATAAACAAGACTTTGCAAAGAAGCTGGGCTATCTAAGCAGTCTACTAATGAGGGGATGAGATTCAGGTGTGAAGGAAACACATAGGTTAGTATTCTGGTGATGGCTCCCTCATTTGGTAGGGGAGGGAATGACAGGTGCAGAAGCAGATATAACGGATGCAGTGTCTAGCCCTATAAACTTCCACTGTAAGTCCATTATTGTTTGAAAGATAAAAAAAAATACCACAAAATTTGTGTTTACATTTGGATACAAGCACTAACCTGGCGTCGGCCTCACTGTAGTACTCTCTGGCAACAATATCTTCAAACAGCTCCCCTCCTGTGACTCTGGAAAAGTTCACATTCAGAGTCAGCACATCAGACAGTCTAATTGCAGCACCTTTAATAAACAGGAAGGTCTGATTTACATTTTCATCTTGGCATGACACTATGAGTGACGAGAATGTAAGTGTACATATACCTCTCGTCTTTACTGGTCTCATATATATAAATAACTTCACAATGAAGGGCAGAGCACTTAAAGTAAATACTCTGAAGGGTACTTTACACCTTACATGAACACATATGTCACTGTCACTTTCTTTTGAATTAGAATGTTACCTTGACAACACCGTAGCAAAATTCATTATAGCGGGTAAGAATGTTATTGCAAATATAATTTTGATTCAAATATTAATTTCAGATTTATTTACAATTTATTTAAAAATCGGCTAGTATCCTAAATAATTTACCTCAGGTTTCAAATAAATTCAAATAAATTGTGAGTACATGCCATCCAGGAAAATAAAATATGACTTAGCTACTCCCACTTTAATGTATAAGTACAGTTCCCTTTCAGTCGGTCACTTCAACGTTGTGTCGAAGTTCCGACACTAGGAGTCACACTTGGGAGCCCAGATACCTCTGACATCATTAAGAAAAGGCCAATTAATTTGGCAAGCAAAATTTGCATAGCTAGCAACACTCCAGACATCTGGATATAAATAGGCCAACGTGGCATTTGCTCTCTCATTCTGTTCTTCGGAGCCAATGCAACCCCTCTTCTTGGGAGATGCAGCACTGCATTCACCTCTCAATTTCCTCGTCATTTGATCTATGGCCGCCGCCTGTAGGGGCCCTCCAAGACTCCCGTCTAGAGCATATAAGTAACCTTGTCCTTTTTGGCAAGAGCTTACACTGCTTCTGGACAAGCTGTGTCCACTCTGCACTGCATAGCTGTTCTGTAGGTATTCAGGGCAGGTTCTGCACAAGGGTGGACCCAACCCGGAGTATGCAGGAACTTTATTCGGCGACTGACTATGCCCTCTGGATTACTAAGGTCACAGAGCAGGCTATGAGGAGGGCGATGTACACATTAGTGGTCCAGGAGCACCCCAGACATCCGGATATGAATAGGCCACCGTGGCATTTGCTCACTCATTCTGTTCTTCAGAGCCAATGCAGCGTCTCTTTGGGAGATGCAGTGCTGCATTCACTTCTCAATTTCCTCGTCGTTTGATCTATGGTCGCCGCCTGGAGGGGTCCTCCAAGACTCCCGTCTAGAGCATATAAATTACCTCATCCTTTGTGGCAAGAGCTTATACTGCTTCTGGACAAGCTGTGTCCGCTCTGCACTCCATAGCTGTCCTGCAGGTATCCAGGCCAGGTTCTGCACAAGGTTGGCACCAACCCGGAGCATGGAGGAACTGCATTCGGTGACTGACTATGCCCTTTGGATTACAAAAGTCATAAGGGTTACAAGGAGAGGGCGATGTCCACATTAGTGGTCCAGGAGCAGCACCTGTGGCTCAATCTGGCTGAGATGCGGGATGCTGAGAAAGTGTGACTTCTCGACGCCCCCTTTTCTCAGGCTGGTCTCTTTGGCGACACAGTTGAAGAATTTGCACTGCAATCCTCCATGGTTAAAAACAAACGGAGGCCATTAAACACTTCCTGCCTCGGTGTGGGTCAGGTTCTACCCCTGCACCCCCGAAGCAGCAGCCTCCGTCTGTTCATCGCCAGGGATGGCCCCCTGCACGGACTGCTGAGGCCCCGCAACAGCCTGGGCCAGCAGTCAAGCCTGAACAGTGGCCAGTCACTTGCAGAAAGGTGGCACTGTCAGGCCATCCTCAGGATGCTAAGAACCCACGAAAGGCTTCGTAGCGAACCCGAGATGGGCGATCCAGGGAGGAGGGACCAGCTGACCAGCCTAGCTCCACTTCCGCCAGGGGGACGGGAGGTGGATCCTGCTGGGCTCCGGATGTCTGCTACATGGCAGGGCAGTCACCAGATAGTCATTAAAAGAGCTATCTCCTCCGTCCCTGGTCACACTTTTGGCATTTCTGGTCCTCCCATGTGTGACGACTAGGCGCTAAGATTGCACATCAGAGCCTGTTCAGACGCAGATTCTCTGCCTCCTCATGTTTTGATGCAACAGGTCAGTCATCGAGTCGTCATCATCAAAAAGTCACAGAGGGTGCCCTTGCCCCTCTCAATCATGTAGCGGTCTCCCTCTCATGGCAGGTCATGCTCCGAGACGTGTGGAGGCTTCACCCCCAGCCTGTCCAGCTGTTTTTGAGTCGATTCGGTCATCCGCAGATAGATCTGTTGGCCTCACGGGAATCCACTCATTGCCTACTGTGGTTTCCCTGACTGAGGCCCCCTCTGCACGGACACACAGCTGGATATGCATTTGTAACTCTCCGCGTATTATGACGTGGAGAGTACAAAAACAATATAGGAGAGACACTAACTTTACCCAACAAAGAAAAAAGACAAACAAAATCCATATCAAATACCCAGTGTATTATACAAATAGATTAAATACAGTGCCTTGCGAAATCTTTTTTTTTTTTACATTTTGTTATGTTGCTGCCTTATGATAAACTTATTTAAATTACTTTTTTTCCACATCAATCTACACTCCATACACCATACTGACAAAGCAAAAACAGAATTGTCACAACTTCGTAAATTTATTAAAAATAAAAAACTGAAATAAGTATATTATACCCTTAAGTATTCATACCCTTAACAAAATATTTAGCTGAAGCACCTTTACAGCCTCAAGTCTTTTTTTGTTTGATACGACAAGCTTTGCTCATGAGCATTTTGCAATTATCTGCCATTGTTCACCTCTCAAGCTCTGTCAGGTTGGATGGGGGCAGATGCATGCATTATCAGCTGTTAGACCTTTTATTAAGACGTGTGTGCCTTTCCAAATCATACCCATTCAATTGAATTTGCCACAGGTTAATTTCGCTTGAAGTGTAGTAATATCTACAAGCAAAATTAATGCTCCTGAGGTGAATTTCAACTGTCCCAGATAAGGGTATGAATACTTATGCAATGGAATCATTTTAGTTTTTTATTTTTAATAAATTTGCAAAGATGTTAAAAACCAGTTTTTTTGCTTTACAATTATGGTGTATGGAGTGTAGATTGTTGTGGGAAAAAACTAATTTAAAGCAGTTTAACATAAGGCAGCAACAAAACAAAATATGAAAAAATGAAGGGGTATGAATACATTCGCAAGGCACTGTATACAGCAAGCATAAACATGACTGTGTGAGGGGTGAATGGTAATGTAGATTGTCTTTGAGTCCGTGAACTCTATATACAAGATTTGAATCAGTCTCACCGGTGGAAGATCATGAACGAACGTCCGAGAGCAGATCCAAAGAGTGTCCAAAACTGTTAAACTCCTCCTTGGTAAGTAATCCAATGTCCAGAAAAATAAATGCACAAAAAAACTCCACAAGAGAGGCGGCCGTATAATCCAAGAACAGTTCGGTAAGTATTCCACAAGCGCTTGAAGACCCGGGGAAAACTGGCAACGAACAGAGTGAGCACCAACGCTCTCGAACACCGGTAAGCCGGCTACCTATATAGTAAACCGAACTTCCTTGTTATGATCACGTGGAAGTTCGCGATGCCAGGTAACGCGTGAAATCTCGCGAGACTGATCTCATCCGTGGTAAATACACACACATATATAGAGGCAACAATACAGAAAATGGGGTGATAATAGATTAAACGATCAACAATACATTAGTGTTAATCAACAACTGTATACATAAATCACCCCTTATGTGGCATTGCTACATAAATCCCCTCCCCCAGCCATCGGCATCAGAGGAGAGCGACCATACCAGCGTTTCAGGTTTACCACATTAACATTGTCTGTTTTAGGTGGGTTGCCCCAGCAAATGGTGTAATTTATTGGCCCCATTCTTTTTTTACTTCTGCTGGTCCCTCCCACTTGGGCGCTAGATTGGCAGAGTACTTATCTAAGGCCGACGAGAGAGGATGAGTTCTCATCCAGACGAGATCACCCGGCTGAAATTGCGCATCTTTCCTCCGGTAATTATAATATCTCGCTTGTCTGGCCTTTTGCACATCCACTCTACGTTTTATATCCTCTGCCGTCCTGGTTTGTCTTTCGACAAGATTATAGGCTGTTTGATCCGGTGTGGGGGGTTTGTGAATTAATCTTTCCAGGGGTCCCTGAAGTTGGCGGCCAATCATTAATTCAGCAGGAGTCTTCCCGGTGGTCTCTTGATAGGGCGGAATTAATGGCAAAGCGGAACTCAGGTAACCAATGATCCCATAAGTGATGATATTGCCCCACATACGATGCAATCATGTTTTTTAATGTCTGGTTTATTCTCTGTCAGATTTGTCTGAGGATGATAACTTGTGGTGAGTTTTTGGTTGCTTCCCCAGGTCTTACACAATTCGGACAGCATTTTAGAGGTAAACTGAGAACCCCGGTCTAACACAAGATACTTTGGAACGCCCCATCGGGTGAATACTTCCTCTCTAAGTATCCTCACGATTTTTGGTGTCTTACTGTCACGTAGGGGGAACAATTCTAGCCATTTAGAGTAGTAATCTACTATGGCCAGCAGTTTCGTTTCTTGCTGCATGGAAAAGGTCCTATAAGGTTCACCCCCATTATTTGACCAGGTTCTGTGACTTGTGTTGATTGTAGCATACCATTGGGTTTACCATTGTCATGTTTGTATTTTTGACAGATTTCACATCCCTTGACGTAACTCCAGATGTCAACACGCACTGTCGGCCACCAAGCCACCTCTAACAGCCTCAACGGAGTCTGTAGTCTGCCCAAATGTCCACCCATTGGGTTGTTGTGGACGTAATGCAGAAATCCAGGTATTAAAAGTTTGAGGGACGACCAACTGAAATTTATCCCCATCCTTCATTGTAACTTGCAGATATAAGACCCCCTGATGTTCTTCGAAGGTAATTTGCTGGCCCTTTACATTCCTGGTTTTAGGTTCTGCTTTCAGACAACTGACTGTTTCGTCGCTGTTTTGGGCTTGTGCTCTTTCAGCAAGTGAGTGGGGAATGTCTGAAGAATGTTTAGCTGGTGTAACCGCCAGACAAGGTGCTTCTTCTTCCTTTACAGACCCCGGGGCTCTAGACAGCGCATCAGGTCCTTGGTTAAGGCAGCCCTTCCAATGGTGTACTTGAAAGTCAAACTGCTGCAGTCAAAGGGTCCAACAGGTCAGACGAGAGCTGGTCTTGGGGCTGTTAAATACCCAGGCTAAGGCCGCATGGTCGGTATACACATCAAATTGTTTCCCCTCCAGATGATGTTTCCATTTTTCCACCGCCCAGACCACCGCCAAACATTCTTTTTCGGAAGTTGAGTGATTAAGCTCCGCTCCGTGTAGAGTTCGAGATGCATAAGCTATTACTCTCTCTCCCTCAGGTGTCTGCTGGCATAGAATGGCCGCCAGACCCCCATCACTGGCATCGGTATGGACCTGGAACGGCTGATTGAGGTCAGGTTGGATTAAGACGGGTGGAATTTGAAGTGACAATTTGATGGTGTCGAAGCTGGCCTGGCATTCAGGGGTCCATTGCCACTTTACATCTTTCTTTTTCAGATTGTTGAGGGGAGCTGTGATATCTGCGAAATGAGGTATGAATTTGTGATACCAGCCGGCTAAACCAAGAAAGCGTTGGAGTGCTAATCAACAACCGTATACACAGCCTTCTACGAACACCTTGGCAATTGAATCGCCATTGGCTAGTACATTTTTTAGTTTACTCGCCAGATTGATAAATAAATATATATATATATAAAGCGGTAGTTCTTAAAAGCTGAAGAATTCCAAAAGAACTCGTTTACATGTAGCGCGCATAGGTAGCGCGTCAATTCTCTCCCTTCCTCTCTCGCTGCGTGTGTGTGAAACAAAGCGACGGCGAGTCGTGCGCCTTCACACTAAATTTAGTCGCCCAGAGTGAAGATTTAGTCGCATATGCGAGTGATTTACTCGCAATGTGGAGGGTTGATACATAAATCACCCCTTATGTGGCATTGCTACAAGTTTCCCCGAATGAGCCTCATTGCATAGCTATGCCTCATCCCCTCTTGGTAGCTCTCAGTGGTCTTCCAGGCCTTACAGAGAGATCTATTGGAGCCCCTTCAGTCAGTTGAACTTGGACTTGTTGGACCTCTATATGAAGATGGTCTTCCTGACTTTGCTCATTTTATCGAGAGGGTGGGGGATCTTCAAGCCAGCAGACTCTCATGTCATGTTGCAGACCCTGGCCTGTATATGTGCCCAAGGTTCCCACCACTCCTTTTAGAGATCAGGTGGTAACCTTGCAAGCTACCCCCCCGACAGGAGGGGGACCCTGACCTGTCTCTATTGTGCCCGGTGCGAGCCCTACTCATCTATTTGGAACACACACAGAGTTTCAGACTGTCTGAACAGCTCTTTGTCTGCTTTGGAGGTCAGCAGAAACGGAATGCTGTCTCAAAACAAAGGATCTCCAACTGGATTGTGGATGCGAAACTTACAGCCTATCAGGCCAGAGGCTTACCATGCCCACTGGGAGTGAGGGCACACTCAACCAGGGGCATTGCTGCTTCATCAGCTTTAGCAAATGGTGCCTCATTAGCGGACATTTGTAGAGCTGCAGGTTGGGCTACACCTAATACATTTGCCAGATTATACATTCTGCGAATGGAACCAGTTTCATCCAAAGTTTTGAGCACTTGCTCTTGAACACAGGTGGCTGGTAGGGTTTAGAGCTTGCATTTAGTGCCTTCCCCTCTCTGAGTTGATAATGTGCACTTATTGAGTCCAGTTCAGTTGCTTCTTATGAACCCTGGACTACCCTTCCATCACTCAAGCACTGCCTTATGTAGTTGAGTTTAGGGGAGGAACTCGCTGTAAGAATCCATTACGAGTATGTATGCCTCGAGTGAACTCTCATAATGGATTAGTGCTCCATATGTTGATTGATGTTGATTAGTGCTCCCTTTGGCAGCCCCATATGTGTATTAGTCCACTGCTCCTTTCGGAATAGGATTCAGTGCTTCCCCTAGACAGACAGATGGTCTGTCGCTTGTTTCTGTGCTTGGTAGTTCTCCCCTTATGTGGAGCCCACCACAGAAACCTTCCCTATGTAGTACTCCCTTTTATTGAGTCCATAGGATATATCTCCACATGTTACCTCCCCTTTGGGTAAGATGTGGTCTCTGTAGTGTTCTTTTCCCACTTGGGAATACGAACGCTTCCCCAACATTACAACCAGGACTTTTCAACTGCTATTTTTCTTGTTTTTCTCAAAATGAGAAAAGGCTCTGACTGGAGGTGACCTCTACCTTATATGGTGGCTCTCCCGGATGTTGGAGAGTGAGGTCATAAGTCTTGGACATTGAGGCGCATTTGGTCGTGGCACACTGGACTTGTCAACATCTGCGCCCCCCATGTACTTGTAATGCAGTTCAGCAGCTGTGGCATTTTGTATAGGGACCCCTAGTGTTAAAACTTTGACACAACATTGAAGTGACCGACTGAAAGGGAATGTCTTGATTACGTATGGTAACCCTCGTTCCCTGATGGAGGGAACGGTTATGTTGTGTCCCTTATTCCACAACTCTGAACCGCTTCTGAGTGGGTTGAGATGCTTCTCGACTCCTCAGAACAAAACGAGGAGCAAATGCCACGCTGGCCTATTTATACATGGCCAGCTATGAACATTTTTCTGGCAAATTTCATTGGCCTTTTCTCAATTATGTCAGAGGTGTCTGGGCTCCCAAGTGCAACATCTCTGTTCCCTCCATCAGGGAATGAGGGTTACGTATGTTCCCCTTTAAGAAAGGGAATTGTTGTTGAAGTGCTCTTCTCATACCTGCAAACTCACAATATGTCAAAAAGGTGACATAGTTCGGAATATGAGCCTTGTAGGGGGGTCTGGGGGCATCCCACCATAAGAACATTTTTGAGAATTTAACATGTAAATGAAGCGTTCTGGTACACTCTGACAACAAAATAAAGAAAAAAGACAACATATGCTTTAAGTAAAAAAAGCACATTTATACCACAAACTTTTTGGACAGTGCAACTCTGTTGTCATTGGTGTTCATACTTCTCTTTGTGAGCTGTGGAGTAATTTATTTTTGCAAATTTTAATCTTCACATTAGAGTGCGCATACTATCAACAGACTCCATCTTTTCACTGCAGAGGAAACAGAAGCTGCATCTGAAGTGGCAATAGATGTATTTACACAGACTGTTTAATGAAGCTGAGGTGCCATAAATGCATTTACGCCACAAAATTGGAAAAATGCAATACTTTTAAATATGAAACCAAACCACCAGTAGATAACGGTAAATGACTGTTTTAATGAGCGAGTCATTAGTTATTCATTCAAACGGCTGATTCATTCAAAAACGAGGCAAGTGACTACTGTCTTTATGAATGGGTTACTAAATCATTGACTCACTTGATTCGTTCAAAAACGTGGATTTATTCAATAACGAAACACCGCTATGTTGCTCGGAGACACAAAACAGTTCTGCTGTGGCTTTGATTGAAACTTCATCAGCGAACTTGAGCAAAAACAATCAATATTGTATTACAAATTGCGAACTTTGTGTCTGTTTAACTCACAATGAAGAGCTTCCACGCTGATGACATGTTTACATGCGGATGTGAGCGTAAGTGTGCCGTCAAAACGGACCGGCTGCGAGATGAGATGTGTTCGATTTGAAGCAGCAGTGCGCAGACCGATCGGACATCAACGTTCTGCGAGAGCGATTCGAAAGCATGCGGAGCCATCTGCTCTCTGTAGCGGTGCTTTGATGTCATACAGCGATCGGTCTGCGCATTGCTGCTTCAAGTCGAACCGAGAAAGAAACTTTGGTCGATTGATTCAAAATGGCGAATTTCGCTGAAAAGCGACTAGTTTGCAGGTATGTGTTCTAGTGTGCTCTTTTTGAGCAGAAATAATAAACGCGACCGCTGAGATTTCTGGTGCAATCCTGCCTCTGTGTATCTTTGCGAGCACAAAAGCTTTATTTGACCCGGACACAGAGCAAATAATTTATTTGTGATGTCTACCAATGCTGTCTCTTTGAAGCTGCCGGAGTTTTGGGAGCAACAAGCAGTCGTGTGGTTCACTCAAGTTGAAGCTCAGTTCGCATTGTGGGATATCACCGTGGATGACACAAAATATCATTATGTTGTCGCGGCCCTTGGCAGCTCCACAGCCACGTGAGTGATCAGCATACCGGAAAATCCCCCGCTCGGGATAAACATTCTACACTGAAGGCGTATTTGTTAAAGACATTCAGTTTATCAAAAACTGAAAGAGCACGCAGTTTACTTTCCCTGCCCAGCCTCGGAGATTCACGTCCATCTGAGTTAATGGATCACATGCTAGCACTCCTTGGTGAGCATAAGCCATGCTTTCTGTTTAAAGGGGTCATATGATGCGATTTAAATTTTTCCTTTCTCTTTGGAGTGTTACAAGCTCTTGGTGCATAAAGAAGATCTGTAAAGTTGCAAAGACTAAAGTCTCAAATCCAAAGAGATATTCTTTATAAAAGTTAAGAGTCAGCCACGCCTACCTAAAACGGCTCGTTCTAACATGCCCCCACATATCTACGTCACTATGTGGGAAGATTTGCATAACACCGCCCAAATGTTCACGCAAAGAAAGAAGGCGCAACTTTTATTCTCCATATGACCCCTTTAAGGAGTTGTTCTTACAACAGTTTCCAGAACAGCTCTGGCAAATACTACAGTGAATGATTACAGGGAACTGGCTCAGTAGGCAGATGAATATCAGGCAGCATCACATAAGTGTATGGCAACTGAGTCAGTGGCTACATCTATGTACCCTGTCATAAGAGCTGCAGAACGGCACTCAAATGAGCGGCAAGGACTGTGTTTCTTTCGTGCTTCTTTCTGGGTGAAGGCCAAAAAGTGTCGTCCTCCATGCACATTCAGCCAGTCCCGCAGCATGCCAACAGTTAGTAGCATTGTAGCCAATGACACTGTTCTACACATCTGCTGTTCATCCCAGACTCGTTATGGGGCCAACATTTCCTATGTGATATGGGAGCACAGTTTAGTGTCCTGCCTGCGTCGCCGTTGAAAAAATTTTTTGGATAAGGTCGGCCCACCACTTGAGGCAGCCAATCAAGGCAAAATAAGCGCATATGGGAAACGGCTAGTACCACTGTGCTTCAACGGACAATCTTTTACATGGGAGTTTGTGTTAGCAGATGTGAGTAGGCCCCTTCTGGGGGCAGACTTCCTGTGCACTAATGGACTGTTGGTTGATGTGAAAAACTGCTGTTTAGTTACTGCGGAAGGCTTCAATGTTTTGCCCTGTTCAAGGAGCACCTTTCCTACGACTACTTTGTCCAGAGAATTGACAGAAGGGTGCGAGTTCACTCGGCTACTGGGTGAATTTCTCAATCTCACTAAACCCACCTTCTCCTCAGCTGTGGCCATCGGGTAGTACATCACATCTCTACATCCGAGCCGCATACATACAGTGTATGCCCGGGCTTGTCGACTGGATCCAGTGAAACTGGCAGTTGCCAAGGCCGAGTTCATTAACATGGAAAAACTGGGTATAGTGCGACGCTCTAACAGTCCCTGGGCATCACCCCTTCACATGGACCCCAAAGCGGATGGTGGCAAGGGGCGGTTCCCCTACCATCCAAAGTTGATGCCATTACAGAGTTTCCAACTGCCCGCACAACCAAAGCACTGCAGGGGTTTTTGGGGATGGTAAATTTTTACCACCGTTTCATTCCACCGGCAGCTGCACTCATGCATCCTTTGTACAAGGCCCTCAAAAGGAGCAGCAGGAAGAAACAGATCACCTGGTCAGAGGAGATGACTAAATCATTGGAAGACGCTAAACTCAAGCAACCATATGAGTCCATACAAACCTAAACAGCGGACTGTTCTCTCGTCTTGTACAGTGTAGGGCAAAAACACATAAATGAAGGTCTACATTTCACTGTCTCTTCGTATTAAACTGGTTAAAAGTAAATTAATTTAATCGTACACTGCAATACATGAATAGTGTTGATCTGGTATGTTGTTATCTGCGATCGTGACGAACGTAACTTGAGGCTTCTCCCGCTTGCATTGTGATCTGTAAACCCTCGCTTCCAAATTAATACCCACAATATTTATTTTAAAATATTTTATATATCCCTACATGGCATATTTAAGTCCCACTTGAATGGTGGTGCTTCTGTGTCCAAAATTTATCAAAAAGATATAGGGACAAGGTTTTCACATTGACAGCTGTCATTGTAAGACAGTTAGCAACTCTGAGTAAAATCCGAGTTTGCAACAGTAACTAAGGGAGGCGGGACTTACCGATAGGTAAGTTGCTGCTCAATTATAATTTGTGCTCAGTTATTAATAATTATTCTTATTATTATCAATTTTAAAAAGCTTTTGCTGCTTAATATTTTGTGGAAACTTTTTTCAGGATTCTTTGATGAATAAAGAACAAAACAAAACAAACGAACAACATTTATTTGAAATATAATCTTTTGTAACATTATAAATGTTTTTACTGTAACTTTGATTAATTTAATGCTTCTTCACTGAATAAATGTATTAATTTCTATTAAAACAGACACACCCCAAACATTTGAATGGTAGTATACGGTTCCTGCATAAGCTGTTTTTTTTTCCATTGATAAAAATCTGAAATGTTTCTTGAGCAGCAAATCAGCATATTAGAATGATTTCTGAAGTATATCATACTTTACTGTTTAAGTCATTTAAATTATGAGCTTGTCGCTTCGCAATCTTGGCAATCTACAGTGTCTAAGTAGCTCACTTTTTGTGGCTCTTTCTGATCTGGGTTTAGTCTCATTTATTTGGTGAGTGGAGGAGCTCTCATTAACAGTTACACTCATACTCATTTAACATGAGAACTGGAGGTGTGACCTCACACAGACAGAGACACACACACAGAAAAAAATCACTCACAAATCAAAGACGAGGTAGTGAACGCCCTCCTCTGATATGCTGTCATGGAGCCTCACTGTCGAGAAAACAGAGAGAGAGAGACTGATTAGATTGTATGGAGCAGCTCACCTTCATACTCGTTAGAATGAGGGAGTGAGATTTTCACAGACTCATTTACTCCACAAATTAGAATTATTTCTGCTTCTGCTTTCTTTTATTGTCAAAGATGAATAAAGGGCAGATCCATTAAAGCTGAAATGTGTCATTTTTTATTTTAAAATACTTTCTTCTATCCCACCTTAATATGCAAACACATTCTATAAGGCACTTTCAAGTGATTTCCTTGAACAGTGAAAATGTTGTGGTGGTATCAACTTGTTTGTGCATCCTAACCTGCTTAACACAGCAACACTGACTCAACCAAAGATGCCACCCACTCGTACGTTAAAAGGTGGATACGTAAAGGGCTACCTCAAAATGGACAAATATACAGTGGGTACGGAAAGTATTCAGACCCCCTTAAATTTTTCACTCTTTGTTATATTGCAGCCATTTGCTAAAATCATTTAAGTACTCAACCAAAGATGCCACCCACTCGTACGTTAAAAGGTGGATACGTAAAGGGCTACCTCAAAATGGACAAATATAGGTATTTACATGGCAAACATCTTTAGCTGCTTACTGGAACAGCCTTCACATAAACAGCAAGCCTACGATGCCTAAAACACTGTATAGGTATGTAGAATTCAGACCATTGCACATCAGTATTAACAATAACTCAGTCTTGCCACACAGCAAAATAAAAAGTGGAAATATTCTAATGAAACCGAAGAGATCATGACAGCTACTGATTAAAGTAAGTAGAGGGAATTCCTAATGTAATTTATCAAAGGAATCAAAAGCCTTGACCTTTTGACTTAGAAATATGGATGGACTACATGGGGGAAAAAAGAGACAGGGAGGAATCCCCTCTGTATAAATATCTCATACATCTTCTCTCATCTATGATACAGTTAGTTGCTCAAACCTGTTGCCATAGTGACAGAAAGAGAATGGCTTTCCAGCTGATGGTTGCTTTGGAGAGGAGAAATCCCTCTGCTAATTTAGGAAAGCCACGTCAAAGATAGATAGATAGATAGATAGATAGAGACAGAAGATAGTAAGGTTGTCAAATTTACATTGGAATAAAACTGTTAAAACTTTTTGTCATCTGATGTAATCTCTGGAACAAAAACACATTGAATTGTTTCAATGGCTTAGTGTTCTCATGTAAGAAGATGAACATATGGGGGCGGGAATGCGATACTAAAATTTCAAGCTTATCTGTAGCTTTGTGTTATAGCTATAATTACTGCTAGAATTCACCCACGCTTGTAATCTTGCAGCTGGCTAGGAGGTCGGTGAGTGTGGGCAGAAAAGCATGTTCATTTTTAGCTGTTACCACCTTAACAGCTAGAGGTCAGATTTGCATGACCTAATTACGATGAATCACTCAGCACTGAAAAATCCATGAATGTGAGCACTATGAAAGAAATTTAATTGTCGTAATGTAGATATTTAGTAGTTTATGCATGGAACTTAAAACAGAGTAAGTGATCCAACACTGTGTCCAAACAAGAGTGAAAATCCATACTCAATACTCTTGCAATGCAATGTTGCGATGTTGTATCTGAGTTTAACTGAGATTTTCTCCAAAATAGCCATAACAAGTGATTAGACCTTTTATCGGTTGCTTCACTGTGACACTGGGTAGCCTTGCTGGTCAAGGAAGTGCACTTGGGGGTGCCAGCTACATGGTCTGAACCACTACCTCTTTGCCCTCATGGGCTTCCCCAGGCTTTCAATCCATGCTAAAGTATTCTGTAATCACTCTTCTGCCCTGGATCCACAATGGGATTTCCATTTCTCGCTCGCGCCCCAGTCACGCTCACCAAACAGCTAGATAATTTTTGCTTTCACTGAGGACAGAAAAATTACAGTGAAGCTTGAACATTGTCATGTCACATTTGGTTTGAATACTTACTATATTTTAAATGTTGTACATAAAACAGCTCATAAAACAGTGGCAGTTTTTGTGCTGTAAGACCATGGCAAGTGAACCTTCACTGGAGAATGTGAGTGCATGTGGCTGCACTTACCAATGTTGGGATGCTTGAGTAGACGACAAATCCGGGCCTCTCGTTCCAGTTTTTGGTGATCTACAAAAAAGAAAAAAAAAGAAAAACATGTTTGTGTTTGTTAAAAAAAAAACATCTCCTGACTCTTCTGAAAGCACTTGACTGTTTAACTTGTCTTTGGATAAATGTTTCTGCTGAATGACATAAAGTGAAATGTTTGTTTAGCAATAGAAATTTAGTGAATATAATAGGACAGATATGTTTTGGATCTGAACTCTGCTCTACTGGTTTAAATTAGGAAAACCAAAAAAGGTCAAATAAAATGTTGTCTCTACTCATTCCTCTGAGGTCAAGTGATTAGATAGAATATACAAAATGCAAACAATATTAAAAACAAGCAAACAACAGTAATTTCATGCAAATGTAGATGAAACAAAAGAAAATGAAAGCATATATATATATATATATATATATATTAGTGCTGGGCAACGATTAAAAAATTTTCATCGCATGATTTTCTGCAATTAATTGCACTGTTATGCACAAAACTCAATAATGAATTAAAAAGTAGTGTATTGTGCCCTTTTTTTATTTAAAAGTACTGCTATATGAACAAAAGTGCAATAACATTTGGTTCGCAAACACTTTAAACAAATAAGGTACTTTTTTTACACCAGTGTTCCTTTCACATAGTAGCAGTTAAAATATTTATTGTAAATCTCAACTTATAATATTAATGTAATCAAATTAAATATAAAACCAAAGCTATTTGCCACTGCCAGGGCATTAACGTTTTTATAGAAAATATTTTATAGTTTGTTATAGAAAAACAAGTTATGCTCAGAGTCCAGAGCCTCGATCATAACATTATAACAGGCACCTTCCGAGTAGAGACCTGCACTATCCCAACGCAGCAGAGTGCGGTGCGGGACAACACTTGATGGGCGGGTAGAGACTCGTGTGAGTGGGATGCGGGAGAAGGGGGTGTACTCACACTAGGCAATCTTAACCGTGCCCTAGCACGTTTGATCCCCAAAGCCCGGTTCGTTTGAATAGTGTGATCGCTCCGTGCCGCGCTCGGGCGTGGTTCGTTTAGCCATCCCTGGTTCGGTTGGAAGAGGTGGGCCAGAGCACGTTTCACTTATATATAAATCAGTGAGTACAGCGCGGAACTTATGATACGTGCTGCATGATTGCGTGAACATTTCTGAGCAGCAAGAGTGATAGATCTGTAAAGCAATATATTGTGAGAGAGGGCCGTGTGTTACCGCATCCCAAACGACTCAAAATAATAAACCTCAAAGTTAACAAAACTATGCACTCCACTGTGCTGAGCGAGAGCGCTTCTCTGTTGTCTTCACGTGCTATCGGAAACTTCCTATTTTCCACTTATGAAGTCGTGATTAGAGCACGTTGCATTCTTTTCTGTTAAAAATAACAGTGGTCAGTGGTTTGTGAATGTTGATGCTTAGCCTAAATAATTTGATCGGGAGCATTCATGTGAGCGCTGCTGCAGTCTTAGGCCCACCCCAAATGCTCACATTGGTTGAGACACGTACTAATCCCAAGTCAGTACTGATCAACATCTCACCCCTCCTGTGACCCATGATTTGTCTGTATGTGTATTCAGAGCCAGTGAGCAACGGACTTTCATAATAATAAAAAACGTCTCAGGTTACGCATGTAACCATGGTTCCTCAAGGGAACGAGACGCTGCGTCGGAGGACGCTTTGGGAACGCCCTTCAGTGTGACCAGCTCTGAACCACGTGTGTAATCAGTCCAATGGATGGGCGAGACGTCACGGGTGTGGTGACGTAGCGACCAGGAAGCTTAAAAGCACGTGTGGTGAAACCGGCGCCGCAATGGCCACCACGTAGACCTTCAGGGTGGAGTGGGTCAACCCTGCGGAGAATCAGGCCTGCAGGAACCCCAGCACTGTACCAACCGGGCAGTTAACTGGGTCGAGCTGGTGGTCTCCGCACCAAGAAGTGTACAGTTTCCTCGTTGAGGGAGCTCTGGATTGG
>NW_015666538.1:236498-241788 GCF_001515625.1 Sinocyclocheilus rhinocerous
CCACTCTGACTCTAGACTCTGCGGAGTACGAGAAGTGAGGCCCCCAGAATGAGGGGCTGGAACACGGTAGGTTGGGACTGCTCCGCCCAGCAGCCCCTGCTAACCGCCTCAACCTCCTCAGAGGAAGAGAGGTAAACTCGTGCTCTCACTCGAGAAAATTTATTTATTTATTTTTATCCCAAGTGCCCCTGTATATCTAACTTCTCATAGTCAGATAAATACTACATTTTATTCCTCAGAATTAAATGCAATCAAACAACCAGACGAGTAAATACGGTCTAGTGTAGTAAGATTCACATCAAAAACCGAAATTATGTAATATATGCATTGCCTAGGCAGCGCGCGAGCCACTCAGTCGCACAAACAACATCAATCTCCTCAGAGAAAGATGGCCGCAGCAGCGAGCTCTCACTCAGAGGGGGAAGAAACCGCTGCGCAGGCTTCCAAGCCTCGAGAACAAGCTTTAGATCTAGGGAACACGGGTGGAGATAGGAAGAGCCGTCTCCAACCCGTCTGCTAGATCATGTGCGATCTCCGCGTTCTCAGTCGCCGCCGTGCCTCAGCAGCAGCGGGACCGCAATCGCAAGATCACAGGCTCAGCAACACTCCTCGGAGCGTGCCCGGCGAGAGCGGAGCGCTTAACAGCGGGAAAAGCACAATCCGCCCCCCGAGAGCCGACTGCGCGAGCTCCGCTCCCCATTAATGCTGCTCATTATAATATCAGGCATAATATGCGTGTGTAACTGATGCTTGTGCAACTGGCGAGCTCTTTGACACCTTCCGTATCAATCTCCTCGGAGAAAGACAGGCGGAGCGTTGCGCCCTCTCCCTGGTGGGAAGTACCGCAGCGCGGGCTTCCAAAACCCCGAGAGCGGGCGCCGGATCTGGTGGTTAAGGAAGTAGATAGGGACGCGCCCGTCTACATTCCCTCCACCGGATCCATATGCGAAACCCACGAGCACAGCCGCCGCTCCGCCTCAGCGAAAGCGGGGCCGGCACAGCGAGGAACGTTAGTGAAGGCTCCCTCCTCAAAGAGAGCCCTCTGAGAGCGAAGCAAGGCAGTAACAAACGCTACCAAAACGGGCCGTCAGCTCCTTTTTTTTCTTATATATTATTATTAGTAGTAGTAGTAGTAGTAGTAGTAGTATTAGGGACATTATATTTAAGACAATCTTTTTACTGTACTTTAACTATTTTATCTATTTTGTGTAAAAGTAAAATTTGTGAAGTATATTTGTAAATAATATCTTTGTAAATAATAAGTAGCCTAAATAAAATAAAAATCTTAATGTTACAGTTGTTGCCATATAATATTGTATTTTTACTCACACTGACAAAGGACAAGAAATTACACAGTAAAACAGGGAATAGTATTGTAGAAAGGAGGTAGAATGTCATTTGAAAGTGCAGAAGTTCTGGTCAATGTGACAATTCACATCAATACTGACCTTTTTAAAATAATTGTGTTCTGGTGTACAAATGAAGGAAAGGTGGAAGATGGAAAGAAAGAGAGAATGTGCTTGTGTATATATGTGTATAATATAAATGTGCAAGACACAGCTAAGGTTGGATTATGGTCCAGACCATACTTTTGGCCTCAAGTAGGTTGAGCAGTCTTTGCTCATAGGGAGACAGCAGCAGTAGGATGGGTGGTGGAAATGGAATTCACCAGTCACTCCAGATTCTGTTTAGCCAATAAGATTGTTTGTCTCTAAAGTCTTAATCCCAGAGCTCCAATCAGATGTGCTTTTGCCCCCATAATCCCAACCGCATGAGCCATTAATGAGACACAGCATGCTGTCTGGAGTCTGTCTAATCAGGTACATGTCTAAAAGAAAGATGGGAAACCTATGACATAACAGGATTAAACTCATTGCTTGCAATAGCGACAAGGGTTTAAATGTCCTTCTCTGTTTTTGGCTTCATGTTCATGTAAAATAACAGCCTGTAAAAACAACTCATTCTGGACAAGTGTTATCAATTTTGTCCTATTCTCTTTATTAGAAAGGTTTGGCCAAATTCCATGCTCTTCATTAAATGTCCCAGATGGAGAGTTTTTCATTCAAATCTAGTTTTTGCATATTTTAAGTGTTGCATTGACCCAGATCAGTCAGTTCCCATCTGACAGAAACTGAGCGAATGCCAGAAATGGGGCATCTATTTTCAATGTTGTCAAATCAAGTCAACTGTCCACTGAAATGCATAGTACAGGAAAAAAAGAGAAGGTGAATAAGTCATAACCAGGTCCAAATTGACATTTTTTTTATTATTGTTTCATTATTTCTGATTGTAATTGGAAAAATTGTTAAATAGAAAATGGTAGATGGAGCTCAGAGTAATGCAGAAATCTAAATATAGTTAAAGATATTCCAATGTTAGCTTTGAATTGTGTGCGATATCTACACCAATATTGGTACTAGACAGAACTGCTAAATAATTATTGTTTTCAAGCAGGTTCCCCAAACACTGCCCTATCTGCTGAGATAACGTAAATGTTAAATAAGTGTAAAACAGGACTGCCATCCGCTCAGTGTACAAAACATAGTGTGCTACTTAACCATATTTTGGGGACAAATTTGAACCCAGAATTGAGCTAAATTTGACAAAAACTCTCAGAACACTTCTTGTAAAAACAGTACTATAAAAATTAAGTAAGTCAAGTAAATTAAGAACTGATAAAAAGTTTAGTATTTTGATGTGGTGAAGGCAGATATCCACAGCCATAGTTCTCTCCAGCTAATGCAAGATTCATTCATTCAAATGATGTCTAGTAGCAGCTTGACAGGTACAAAGTTTGCATAAGAAACAAATTAGTCCAAAAGAGGCGAAAGAGAAACTTGAAAAAGAGTGGTGGATTGAAATGAGAAAAAAAATGCACTAAATGGAAACTCACAAATTCAGGTGGAAGTAAGTACAGTGGGGTGGGACCTTTACAAAAGGTAATAATATGTACACTTTAAGTACTAATATGTACTTTTAATATACTAATATGTATTTTTAAGGTACTATTATGTACCATTAAGGGATAAATAAAGTACAAAGATGTACCTTTTAGCTTTTGTAACTTAGGGTATTGCCCCAGTGACAGCTTTGTTTGTGAAGCCTGCAGGATGTAATGCTAAATATTTCAAACCATTGTGTGTCATATTGTTATACTGACCTCATTTTGTCTGTGTTAAATCTGAATTAAACATGCAGCAGTGAAGTCATGTGACAATGCACATTACAAGTGGTGAACAGTTATTTCATAAATATATGGCTGTTTTTTCTCATTTTAGATCAAATTTAATGTTTAAATGTCTTAGTTTTATGCACAAATAATGAGTCAAGATGCACGGATGTTTTTTGTTTTTTTTGGTTACATTAACAATTGCATGAACACAACTGCATCATAAAAGTGGCCCATGCACTAGATTCCAAATCCTCACAAGTCATACAATAGCTCTGTAAAACAAGCAGACCACATTCATTGCAACTGCACGAAAAAGAGCAACCAGTAAAAGCAAGAACGCCATATGGGTTTAGAGCGACGTGGGTGAATAAATGATGACAGAATTCTCATGTTTATGTGAATCAGACCTTCAATCAATTCAAATGTGTTATTTTTCAACAAATGATCGGTAACAGGATGTGGACAACCCTCAGAAAATGATGGTAGAGTTGATGATAAAAAAAAACAAAACAAACAAAAAAATATATATATATATATAATTTTTTTATTTTTATTTTTTAATCAAAGCCCATTCTGTCAGTCCACATATGTTAACTGACATAAAACACTAACAAATTTTGGCCTGAATTTCTGTCAAATCTTTTGTAGACAAAATAATACAGTGTTAAAGTCGTGTTGGAGACGTGCTGAAATCGCGTTTGGTCTCGTACTGTATTGCGTACCTTGTCAGTGTCGTGTGCTTTGCTTGGCCATTTGTTGTGATAAACAGGAAAGTGTGTTCAAGCGCCAGCAAAACAGTGTAAATAAATACTCTTTGAGAGAAGCAGTCAATCAGCAGAAGTTAAAAGCAGCTTGTAAGTGTATTTATTTCTTGTCTCAGTGTTTAGCGCAGTTGTCGTTGCTAGGAAACGCTTGTTTTGTTTACTGTGGAGACATGCTGAAATCGCGTTTGGTCTCGTACTGTATCGCGTACCTTGTCAGTGAGCTTTGTTTGGCCATTTGTTGTGATAAACAGGAAAGTGTGTTCAGCTGAATTCAATTAGAGTTTTGTTAGACGAATATAAAAATCTTGCTATACCACGGCAGCGGCATCCCTCGTGTGAAGCTCTCCTCGTGTGAAGACCGAAGAGTGTAAAGACCATCGACTCTACCGTGCTATTTATTTCTTGTCTCAGTGTTTAGTGCAGTTGTCGTTGCTAGGAAACGCTTGTTTTGTTTACTGTGTGGAGACCTGCTGAAATCGCTTTGGTCTCGTACTGTATCGCGTACCTTGTCAGTGAGCTTTGTTTGGCCATTTGTTGTGATAAACAGGAAAGTGTGTTCAGCTGAATTCAATTTGAGTTTTGTTAGACGAATATAAAAAGCTTAGTATCCACCTTTATTTGACCCTCTAACTGTAACACTTTCTATTATATTTTAATTCTACTTCATCTACATTTATCTTCTTTTTTTATTTAAAAAAAATAAATAAAATTATTTATATTTTTCTATTCTATTTTTTCTATTCTATCTACTTGTTTGTCTTTGTGTGTGTGTGTTTATGTGTGTATAATGTATATATACACCGTGCTACGTGTACTGCGTTAGGCTAACCGAGACTTGTCATTTGCACTTATATATTGTTGCTCTTTTGTTAGTTTTGACTGCTTTTATTGTCCTCATTTGTAAGTCGCTTTGGATAAAAGCGTCTGCTAAATGACTAAATGTAAATGTAAATGTTAAAATATATTTATATCACATATTAAAGGGAAAAAAGCAAAACACTTCATTAGGAAAAACTGACTTGATTGAATTTCAGTCATCCTTCTGCCACGTCTAGCTCCACATCACTTAACATGTGGATTGCTCTCAGTGTGGAAGAAAAATTACTTAAATGTGCAGTAGGAGATCTTGGAAAATGCTAACTTTAGCCTGATAGCACTGAAGTGAACGTCCCACCCTCCCTGCAATCGCCGTCCAAAGCCACGCCCCCTGAACGCATATACGCTCACTCACAGACCAGAATACCAGAGACAACTTTACTACAATAGGCTACACCAGCGGTTCCCAATTCCAGCCCATGTTCCGAAGTTGAATAAACTTCAACGGATTTCCCCTGCTCAGGGAGTAGGGAGCAAT
>NW_015666538.1:241887-242914 GCF_001515625.1 Sinocyclocheilus rhinocerous
ATGTTGAAATTAACATGAACTAAGATTAGTAAATGCTGAAGAACTATTATTCATTCTTGGTTCAGTAACTAAAGTAGTTAACTAATGAACCTTATTGTAATGTGTTACCAATATTAATATAAATTCAGTCCAGTTTTATTGTGTTACTTTCAGTAAAAGTGTGGTTATTTTATTAACGTGCTGATGATGTATCCTGTCTGCGCAAACCTGGTGCGCAGCGGTATGCTAATACATACGTTGACAGACAGGTAGGAAAGCCAATTAAAACGCTCGGACTAAGCGTTTTGATTGGACAAACATTTCTTGGTCCTACGCCTTCCACAGAATATATAAATACAGATAAATACATTTAGACCACTTAACTTAATGCTTGCTATCGGGATGTGAAGAGACTTTCAACCAGCATAACAAAAAAATGTTTCTGAAGACAATCGCCTATTGCACCTTTAATGCTGGAAATTGCCTTGTCACTCCTCATTAGGACAAAGTGTTAGATTGCTTTATACAGACACAACTTGTGTAAGCAGGGCAGTAGCCTAATTTTATGGGGCCCAAGACAAAAGGGGGTTCTGGAAAATTCAGTTTGTTAAAGTATAAGAGAAAACCACTGGCTGTCAACAAGTTTAAAGCAGATGGACAAACAGACTTAGTACTGTATAGACTGCACTGAAGAAATCTACACACAGCAAGGACTTGTAGATGCTGGAACCCATTTCTACTTCTCCAATTTCCTTTTCATGAAAACTTTAGATTACTAAGAACTTTGTGAGGCCTCTGGTGATTCCCACCCCTACTAGTAAGGCTTCTGCTTAAAAAAAAGGTGAGATAATCTTTATTGGTTTCACTTTATTTTGATGGTCCCTTTAATGCATTCTGTTGACTATAAGTAATATTGCACCTACATGTCTAATAACTCTCATTAGAGTATTAGTAGAGTATTAGTAGACTGGTAGGGTTAGGGTTAGAATAAGTTGACATGTACTTGCAAAGTTACTTATAGTCAGTAGAATGTCTGTTGGGAGACCAT
>NW_015666538.1:242924-253301 GCF_001515625.1 Sinocyclocheilus rhinocerous
AAGCAGATGGACAAACAGACTTAGTACTTCATAGACTGCACTGAAGAAATCTACACACAGCAAGGACTTGTAGATGCTGGAACCCATTTCTACTTCTCCAATTTCCTTTTCATGAAAACTTTAGATTACTAAGAACTGAATCATATGCCATTATTTTTTCATATTACTTTGTGACTATGGTGAATGTCCATTAGTTTTTCTTCTCTAGCAAACTGTCTGTCTTTCATTTTGTTTCTTCTCAGGACGTTCTAAAGGCAATGTCAACCCATCAGTCAAACTTCTGCTGTCTGTTTATGTTTACATCTATGGCTCTTTTTTTAATCCTCTATTTTCGGTAACCTCCCCCGTGTCTGTATATGCAAATGTGCATCTGATAATCCCAGCCCTATTCAAATGAACTGAGGACTCAGACCCTGCATTGTTTTTCACCGCAAATGCTCATTTGAATAGCTGGATTACATTCACAGGACATACAAGAACACTGCAGAAATGGCTGTTAGAATGTACAATAATAAATCTAGTAAGTAGGGGTGGAGGAAAAAATCGATACAGCATAGTATCTCGATATTTTCTGCGGCAATACTGTATCGATACACGGACGCCAAGTATCGATCTTTTATTATACTATTTGGTAGAATAATAAAATACATTTCTTTACAATCCACTAGATGGTGGTGTTGAGTTTTTTTCTGGTGAGGTCAGCTGGGTCACCTTCAGCATGCAGTAAGTTAGTGTCAACAGAATGTTCAAAAGGGATCATCAAAATAAAGTTTTACCTCTTTATTTATTATGTTACATATTATCATCTATACATTGATTAATATATAGAGAGTGTATCCAATCCAATACAGCTCATCATCCAAATAACAGCATTCCTCCAGTAAAGCATGGAGGTGGTAATATCCTGTTATGATGACTTGAAGACTGCAGTCCACAATACAGCTGAATACAACAAAAACTGTGTTCGTCTTCATTTCAGGCTGCAAAGCAACAAAATGTGATTATTTTAAAGGGGGTTGATTCTTTTCTATACCCACTGCACAGTGGCGTACCGCACATCTTAGAGGCCCCCCCGCAAAGAACGAGATGGGGCCCCTCCCACCAGCAGTGATGTCATGTATGAAAATTTATTGTGCAACTGCTGCAACTGCTGAGTCCGTCTCTCCTATTTACATAACTGATTTATCAGTCATGAATGTGGTGAATTATCACTGCATGCATTTCATGCCAGCACGTTTCAGTTCAAACACTGTCCTACATAAGACTTGCTAACTGTTTTAAAAAAAAGTATACAAGCAAAATTCATGTCTTTCAGTAAGAAAATGACCAGTAAAAAAGAAAAAAAAGGAGAAAAACAAATTAAAGGAATAACTTAACTATATATGCTACATTTTGAGAGAAATTAACTTTCTGTACATATACCAACTTTTGCAATTAACCTATTTATTCTTTTTATTAACTGACAACCACAAACAAGCAAAAACTCTACAGAATCCTTTGCGATCTCCAAGCATTTTGGTGCGCAAAGTCTTTTTTCTCTCTTTTTTTTTTTGACTGCAGCTATGTCGATGTTGCGAGCGCGGGCATTCTCAATACTTAGAAGAGCTAAACTGGGCAGTCTTCTTTCTTGTAACATTGTGCTCCGGAGAAATGTCTTGATCACTTTTAATTTCGAGAACGAACAATTAATTGCATGACAAAATCTGGTGACAAGTCGTCAGTGAACTGCTAAAGCATTTGCCAATGAAACAGGTCATTGTTTGAGAAGCGCAGCAGCGAACCAGGGCACAAAAACATATAAATATATTTCACTTAAATCATTAACAGATTAACAAAACGAAAGGGGGAAAAATTGTGCCGAGTTTTTATTTATTGTGTGAGTTCACGTACACTGTAAAAAAAAAATCTGTGACATTTACGGTAAAATACCGGCAGCTGTGGTTGCCAGAACTTCACCGTAAAAAATATGGTAGCAACATTTTAGGTTTTACAGATTTAACTTAAATTCACAATAAAATAACGTATTTCATTAACTGATGTAATGTTAATAAACCAACATATTGAAGTGTTAATATCTGTTTTGAACCACTGAAATGCACTGATAACCACCAAAAAGTGGTGGTGATGAGAAAGTCACATGATGAACCAAAGCTCATCACAAACAGCTTTTCTACAATTTTTTACAGTGTAGGCCTAAAGAAAAACGAGGTGGAAAGCCGTTTTCTCTATTTTGCAAAAGCTTTACAGTTTTCTTTTCTTTTCATTCATTCATTCTTTCTTTCTTTTTTTTTTTTTGATTTTTTTTGTTTTAAATCATTTCAAATATCAGTATTCAACGTTTTATGTTTAATATATCAAATATGTCTCACACAAGGTTTTCAAATTACTTTATAAGTTATTTAATGAAGAAACCTTCAGCATTGTAATTATTTTACCCGCGCCGGACAGAGACTGAAACGGTGCTGCTGCATGTCGTGCCAAACCTCTCACGGCAGCGTCATCAGTTTGAGATCGTTTTTTTGAGATCGGCCTTTTTAGAGACCGCCGATCAATCATCCCAACGTGACTATCGGCCGATAGTGATCGGTAGCCGATCAATCGGAGCACCCCTATAAATTACGATTAACGGTTGGGAAAACAATGAAGTGATTGTGCTGGTGCCTCACGCGCACACACAGCATTTTTACCTTAACATCGCAGCCTGTTCATTATCAAAATACATATAAAGAAACATATAAAAGTTACAATGCTCAATTGAAATAGTCCATTGTTGCGTTCAGCGTGACCAGCGCCTCACTGTGCTGTTATAGCCTTTGTGAAGGATGATGACTTACTTCGATAATGCGAGTTAAGTGTAAAACCTATACGTAATAAATATTATTTATTTATTATTTATAGCATGCAAATATGTTGTGAATATGGAAACATTTGGATTTGTGCCGAACGAGAGAGGTAGGCTAGTTTCCATTTAAATTAATTTATTTTTGGCTTGACGTTTATATAGCCTAAATACTGTTAACTTTAGAGGATTTGTTGTGGAGGGACGGGAATAAAAAAAGCATGTGTTTATAATGTTTGTAAACATTTTGATTTACCTGTATTTTAGCCTATACATTATTTCTGAATGTAATAAAATGCGACATATAGGCCTATGTTTTTTTCTCTCAAAACGCAATTTTATACAAGTAGCGTTTTTTTAACCATGCAGCAAAACATTTTAAATATCTTGAAAAATTACTTTAATGTCTTTAAAGCATTGACAGTTTTTTTTGTTTAAAACATTTGGCCAAAATATAGAAAAGATGATGCTGGCTATGACTAAGGCAATTTAGGCTACGAGATCAAGACTCTCTTTGTGTGTTTTTTTGAGTAGCCGAAAGAAAACACTGTACTTTATTATTATTATTATTATTATTATTATTATTATTATTATTATTATTATTATTATTATTATTATTATTATTATTATTATTGGTTAAGACAAAGCTTAAAAAATAATGCTAGAAATTTTAAATACTGATTCTGCTCTGAGTGAACCGATTTTTTTCTTCCGTTTTTAAGCCCTGCTTAAAGTATACTGAGCCCCGCACGTGACATACAGGGAAAAAACAATTTTAATCGTGAGCACAAATTCGTTTTCTCGTTTTACTAAATTGTGCGCACGATATTACTAAATTGTGGCCAGGATTTAGTTGAATCAAATCAACAAATGAATTATTATATCGTGCGCACAATTTAGTTCAAAGGAGGGAACGAGTTAGTAGCCTAAGTTGTGCGCATGATTTAGTAAAACGAGGGAACGAATTATATTGTGCGCACGCTTTACTATTTTTTTTTCCTGCATGCCATGTGTGGGGCTCCGTACATAAGCAACTTTAAGTGTAAAATTATCCACTTCAATTACGGTGCGGTTGTCTTAGAAGTATAGTGTTTATGTTAAAAATGTGATTTTCCCCGGTTGTTGTTTTAAAACATTAAGCCCGCTCCACTGCACTACCTTTGCGCTCACGCCTCGCGTCTTTTGCAGTGTCTCGAAGCACTGCCTTTTAGAATGTCCTGCGACGGGGACCCCCAAACGCACCGTGGGGGCTGCGGGGGTGTCCCGTACGCCACTGCCACTGCATATATAATACACATATATTTACACACACACACACACACTAGCATGTTAATGGGAAAAAAAGTTTAATTTGACAAGATGCATATACATATAGAAGAAATCATATGTGTATGCATGTATACATTCACACACACACACACACACATATATATATATACACACACATACATACATACACACATATATGATGATTAAGATATAGGCTAACTGATGATTTTCATCTTTAAAATTTGTCAGCTTAAAATGTAATATTGCTACACATACTGTATGTTGATTACATGAAAATGTACTGCATAGTAGGAATGACTTTGATATTGAATTTGTAGTGCAACATATTTTCCAACTTTTGTTTCAAATAAATAATCTTTTACAATACATATCGTAGACATTACTAAAGTCTGAGGCAGCTTGAAGCAATGCTTCTAGTACAAGATGATGTGTGTGATGTTTGTGGCATCAAATCCATTGTTCCAGGCAAAGGCTTTCTGAATGAGAGCTCTGTATTACGATGAAAGCCAAGGAGTGAGTGTGTGTATGTTTCGGGGTGTAGAATCTGGCATTACGTCATCTAAACCCCCAAAGGAATGTAGTGCAGTCTCCATAGCAACCATGACGAAATTTGTTGAGTTGGATTCGCTTAAATGTGATTGGGCCTCGCCCCCCTTTGAAATAGACATCATACATATTTTTTTGTCTATCTTTGCATGTGCTGACTTGTTAATGAACAGCAAACAAAAATTCCTCTCATTCTCCACTAGCTGCTAGAGGGCATGTTGATTCCAGTTCAAAAACTGGTGGGTTTTTTGGTGAAAAGGGTGAAAGCTAAAGATAACTGAATGATGTATTGAACTGAAATCTAACTGCAACTGTTTTAGTGAAGTTATGGTCAAACCCACAAACTTCATGGACAAAAAGCATGTGTGTGTTTTCATGTCCAGGTGATTTGTCTGTGTACGTGTTGTTTTGCCCACGTTTAGCTCAACACTTTAATTCTGCTTGTTTTAGTGTAAAATACTTTCAAGTCTCTATGATATTCTGGCCAATAAGAATGTTTCACCCGTTTTATCATCCAGCATGCAAAAATAATTAAGTTTCACTTGCCTCAGGAAATCACATGAAACATGAAATAGGTGGGGCTCAAATGTCAACAGCACACCAACAGAACTTCCAAGGTTGCTTAAGTAAAATAACAGAATAATTCATTCATGAGTTTTTAAAGTTGCTTTTGCTTAGTAGGTAATCATGCATTGCTCACATTATCCAACAACAAAGGTATTCAAAGTTCAGATTAACATTCACGTAAAAAAAAAAAAAATAATAATAATAAATAAAAAACTTTCATCTGCATCTCCTGTCACATTTGCATGTAGTCCCTGCATATAGAACAGGGTCTTTATTTTAAGATGATAAGAGATAGGCTTCCAAAAACAATGGGCAGATAGCATATCTCTCACAAATATGATTCTGAAATTTTCTCTACAATATAAATAAAGATAGAGCAAATTAAAATATTTGTATATGCGGATCAATGAGAAAATAAAGCATCTTGCAAGGTTTTAATTATATTCAAACAGAAACTCTACACATTTATTTATGTATTTATTTTACTTACTTACTTACAAGGACCCATTTCTCAATACATAGGTTACTTAACATTATACAAAATTGAGTAAGACAATATTTTACCACATTTCTACATTTAATTGTCAAGGGCTGTCCAGTATAAAGCGCACACCGAAAGAGTAGAATCCAAGAAAGTAATTTTAATAAATCCACAGGGAGAACAGAACTGAGGAAGACACAGGGTTTAACTATATGGGGAAGGTAATCAGGAAGAACTGAAACAAGGAAGGAAAGGAAACAAATTATTGGAGGGAGAACTATGACAAAGGAAGCAGAAATAATATGTGACCCTGGACCACAATACCAGTCTTAAGTCTCTTGGGTATATTTTTAGCAATAGCCAAAAAAACATTGTATGGGTCAAAATTATCGATTTTTCTTTTATGCCAAAAATCATTAGGATATTAAGTAAAGATCATGTTCCATGAAGATATTTTGTAAACTTCTTACCGAAAAGATATAAAAACTTAATTTTTGATTAGTAATATGCATTGCTAAGAACTTCATCTGGACAACTTTAAAGGCGATTTTCCCAATATTTAGATTTTTTTGCACCCTCAGATTCCAGATTTTCAAATAGCTGTATCTCGGCCAAATATTGTCCGATCCTAACAAACCATACATCAATGGAAAGCTTATTTATTCAGCTTTCATATGATGTATAAATCTCAATTTAAAAAAATTGACCCTTATGACTGGTTTTGTGGTCTAGGGTCACATATACGTACATGTGACAATAATATTGAAATATATTCCAAATCTACAAAATGAAATACTGTCTATTTAAAACTAAAAAATGAAATACTATTGGTTTTTCATTCAGCACCATCTATATAAAAGGGGGAAACTTAAGACATAATTTTGTACTGTACTGTAAACAATAACATGTAACATATACTGCAGTGAATTCTAAACAGTAGAGAAGTGTCGTTCTCTACTCATTATATAATGCTACCTGCAAGACGAGCATTTGTCGTTAAAAAGTATATATATATATATATATATATATATATATATTTTTTTTTTTTTTAAATAACAGAGAGTTTTATAATAATAATATATTACTTATATAATATGTACTTATATTCACTTGTTTTATCATTTATATTTGAAGAGATGTTATTATAAATGGCCATCACTCAGGTCTATCTGCTATTGAGCTCTATGACTGTACTGACCCTTCCCCCTCATCTCTCTCTCTCTCTCTCTCTCTCACATAAACACTTGAGGTTTACATTGAGTGTAAATGCTTCTCTGAGTTGGGAATATGAGTCAGGTGAGTATGACCTCATCTCTTTTTCCTCTGCTATGAGGTAATGTATCTCTCTGGCTCTCTTTCTCCTCTATGAGCCAATCATTAGAGGTGTTTCACCGATGACACACCCCACTGATGATTCCGATTCTCACTGTCACGTGACGCTCACACCCTCAGGCGATCTCACTGTACAGATGGATCATCGCCAACAAGAGCGTTTTGCTAGATAAGACTTGGGATTTTGGACCATGATTTCTTGCTTGTTGTTGCTTTATCAGACTACAGAATGGGGTGTTTCTCAATCAGAAGGCTGCATCCTATTGTGTCTATATGTTCTTCTTAGTCAAGTCTTTCGGAGGCTTTTAGGCTAGACTCCTCGGCATTAAACACTACATTAAGACAGTCTAGTAAGTCTGCACGAAACAGAAACAGTAGGGCTAAAACAACTAATCGATAACAATTTTTAAAATGATCAATTAATCAGGTCTGTGCACTGTGTACTGAGACATTCGTCAGTCATGTCACATTACATCAGTGAATAACATATTTCTATGGACAAAACGCTTCTAATAAATAGTGGAGTTCATCTGGAGTGCAACAGACAAATGAGAGCTAATTCTGACTGATTCTGATTTTGCTAAAATTCTAGTAGGATGTTAAATTTCATTCATATAGTAGCATTACTCTTACCTGTTTACCACAAGTTTTTGTTTTTCTTTATTATTATTTTTTATTTAGATTTTTGGCTTTTAGTATGTTTGCCATAAGGTTATCTAATAAGCAAGTCTGCTCTAAAACAATGACAAAATTTGCATTCAGTAGATATAAGCATTCAAAATGTACAGCCTCTCACTTCCACCAAAATGGATCAATGATTTTGATGACATCACCCTGCACTTCAACTTCTCATGAGATTTTCTGTCCAATCAAATGCTTTCTAGAATCTGAAGCGTCCCACCTCCTACACTACTTGAGCACTATAAATAGATGAAGCTGAAACTGTGGCTGCAAATCGGTCACTTGTTCATATAATTGCTATTTTCTGTTTAGTAAATGGCATGTAGTGCAATATACAAGGGATAGGGAACAATGCAGTTTGTGTAAATATGCTTTCCATTGGGGCGAATGAAGTCTGATTTCACATTGTGTCACGCGAACCGCCACAGCTTGCAGACAGTCTGCTCTGGTCCAGAGACACGATATAGCACAGAGCGGATCATATGCACTAGTCGCCGCAGACCACAAACTGTATCTGACCGATTTGAATTCTACACAGAATGCTATATTTTATAGTGATCTGGATGAAATTAGGAGGAGAAGCTGTTAAGACTCGGTATTAGAAACAGCACTGACGAGTAGAAGAGAAAAGACTGGTGCCATTCACCAATAAGTTAAGTTATACACTTTTCACACTACACATCCTCAGCATGACTATGATCACTGTTTTGCTTTAGTAACAGTTTCTAATTGACTCTAAAGGTGTAATCTATTAGACGGTGACTGTCATAAGCTGTCAAATGTGAGCTCAGCGGCCCAAGCTGTGATATAAACTAAATGCTATTGGCTATTTAAAAAAAAGGCCAGAGCTGCTCGATATGTCCTGCCTTGTCTTCCTGTTTCAGTTAAAATTACATCCACACATAGAATAATGCTACACATTTCAAAGCAAAGCCATTGCTTCTATTTTGCACATCATGTATATCCTACATAGACACATTCAATATATTTGTTATCATAGCATTCAAATTACACATTTGTTTGGAGGACAATACCCGTAAGACCTTTGTTCATCTTCGGAACACAAATTAAGATATTTTTGATGAAATCCGTGAGCTTTCTGACCCTGCATAGACAGCAATGGAACGTAGTAAGGACATCGTTAAAATAGCAGTGGTTGAACCGTAATTTTATGAAGCTACGAGAATACTTAGGTCGAAGGTGTTAGCGGTTTGGAACGACATGAGGATGAGTAATTAATGACAGAATTTTCATTTTTGGGTGAACAATCCCTGTAGTTTTGCACTAAATTTCCTATCAGGGATTACATGTGCATGTCTATCTATCAGACAGTGTAATCCACTGCATGTTTTAAATGCAGTTATTTACAACAACTATCATTACAAATACAGAGTTCTGGCATGAAACTCTAGATGGCGCAGTCCGATGGGTCTAACTCAATCTGACCTAATGACATCATTATCACATGGTACAGTTGATTGGTTCTCTCTTGTATAGGTAGCCAAGGATCAACATTCAAATTAGTGTTGTCACGGTACCAAAATTTCAGTATTCGGTACCAATACCAGTGAAAATCCATGGTTTTCGGTACCAATTTCGGTACCAAAGCAAAACACAAAAACATGCTAATTAAAAAATTTGAGTATACTTTCATTTAATCCAAACTGTGTACATATTTAATTTTAAAGGGCTTTTGAAAACCTAGAGGAGTTATTCAGCCAATAATAACAACTAAGCTAGCTAAAAAAAAAAGCCCAGAACTGCTTTTCTGACTGATATGACACAAACAATGTTAACCATTTGTACATTCTCTAACATGCATATTTTAGATTCACAATTAATTTAAAAGCCTCTGGTGTGTAAAAATAGTAAATATCATCATGTCCTCCTGTTTTTTTACCTTAATAAAACTTATAGGAGCATTAAAGAGTTAATAAAGAAACTTCATTCTAATGCTCATTATATTAGCGTTAGCCGCGCTTATGCTAACGATTAACTACTCTAATAACAGCGAAGTTCATTTCAATCCGACATTCAAATTAAAATATTGAATAATATTCATAATGAAAATGACATCCATAATTTTCTGAAGACAGTCGGTCTCCTTCAGAAATACAGTGATATATAAACACTCGCACCGGGTTTCGACTTTGACACGTGCAGTGCTCATGTTTATTCAACGAAGTCAAAGCCTTTTGGAAAATATATTTGTGGTGGTGAGTTTTGATATAGTGGCGGGCAGCCACAAATAAATCAGTGTATGGATGAAATGAAACTTACCTGCTTGAACTCTTTCATTTGATCCGGGTGTCTGTCTTTAAAGTGTTTTGTTAGTTTGATGTGTTTCCTCATTTTGAGTTCGCCATGTCTCAGTGCTTTTATGAAGAGAGTGCATCTGCGCACATTTCGGATAGTGCATCAAGAACCGGGTTGACCGGGTACTCAGTACCACCGGTACTTAAAAAAACCTGGTACCGTAACGTTTTCATTTTTTTAGTACCGACTTGGTACCGAAGTACCGGGTCTTTTGACAACACTAATTCAAATATATGATTAGTGCTTGCAGTAGCAGTTGCAGCTTGCTTCAGAACAGCGAAATCAACATCTAAGATAAGTGAATGCTCTTCTAATCCATATCTCT
>NW_015666538.1:253348-254759 GCF_001515625.1 Sinocyclocheilus rhinocerous
GCGGGAGAGATAGAGGTTTCCCCGGTAACGGCTGTAATCAAATAAGCGCTGCGCTCACAGACGCTGCTCAGGCATTACAGGCAAGATGAAATGAAAATGACATCCATAATTTTTAGAAGACAGTCGGTTTCCTTCAGAAATAGAGCGATATAAAAACAACGGCACCGGGTTTCGACTTTGACACGTGCAGTGCTCATGTTTATTCAACGAAGTCAAAGCCTTTTGGAAAATATATTTGTGGTGGTGAGTTTTGATATAGTGGCGGGCAGCCACAAATAAATCAGTGTATGGATGAAATGAAACTTACCTGCTTGAACTCTTTCATTTGATCCGGGTGTCTGCAGCAGCATTTAGCATCTGTGTCTATACAGCCAAAACAAAACGCAGTTTAGAGCATATGTAATCGCTCTGAGGACATGCCAATACGGTCATGAAACAGGTTAAATGAAATAAGCATTCTTGTGTATGCATTTCAACGGGGGTTCGCCATATACATCGGCGATTATCCCAGTGTTCACGTTTGTTAAGTCGGTTGGCGTGGTAGCCAATAGTGTTAGGCATTATGGTCATTTTTCAAATCGTCATATCGCCAGCCCGTGAGATCGCCAATACACGATATTATCGTGTGTGCGTGCGTGCATAGGTGGGTGGGGGCAAAAGAGAGACTCTCTGTACTTATCATAGGCTATTTCATAACTATGTGGTGTTTTAAACCGCGCAGGCGTGCGAGAGAGAGCCTATGAAAGCACCAATAATCGAAATAATATACTTTCAAACAAACTGATAAACTAACATGTTAAATATAAAAATATTTAAAACAGCTATTTCATATATATTTTGATACAACAGTCATACATCACTATTAGGACCGCAAGTCCTGTGACAAGTTTGCCGCATCAGAGCACGGACGTTATCAGTCTAAAAGGTCTGCAGTCAACGGTGAAAATCAAAAGTAGATTTATTTTAAAGACCAACAGTTTAACACTAAATATTGGACATAAACGAACACGTTAAATATAAAGTATTTAAAACAGGTAAGTTCATATATTTGGAGTAAATTTTAATTAAACAGATATATCAGTCAGACTGCGCGCCCCATGATGAGCCCGACGCACCGCCACAGAAACAAGGATGAGATTGGTTCTTCTAACATAACTGGAGTTAAACTCAGTTAGTGAGGGCTCGGTTAAAATGTTGCACATATATAGGCCGTTCAGATTACTTGTTAAAATGCAATGAAATACCTTATATCAGCAGACGATGTACGTCTGTGTTTGTGGTTGGAGACTCCTTCACCGGCTACAGGCTCTAATCCTCATTTGCGCGAGTGTGAAATGCGGTGCTGAAGTGAAATAGCGGGGCAATTTGATAATAATAGCCGAATTATAATAGGCCGCCTAATAATAATAAT
>NW_015666538.1:258416-261353 GCF_001515625.1 Sinocyclocheilus rhinocerous
GAAATGAGTGACAAAAAATATTGACCTTTTTCATGATATTCTAATTTTTTGAGATGTACCTGTATATATATTCGGATACAACAGTCATACATCGCTATTAGGACCGCACGTCCTGTGACAAGTTTGCCGCATCAGAGCACGGACGTTATCAGTCTAAAAGGTCTGCAGTCAACGGTGAAAATCAAAAGTAGATTTATTTTAAAGACCAACAGTTTAACACTAAATATTGGACATAAACGAACACGTTAAATTTAAATGTATTTAAAACAGGTAAGTTCATATATTTGGAGTAAAGTTAAATTAAACGGATACATCAGTCATACAGAGCTTAGGACCGTGCGCCCCATGACGAGCCCAACGAAACAAGAATGAAATGCATTCTAACATAACTGTGGCATTATACTCCGTTAGTGAAGGCTCGGTTAAAATATTGCACATATATAGGCCGTTCAGATTACTTGTAAAACTGCAATGAAATACCTTATATCAGCAGACGATGTACGTCTGTGTTTGGAGACTCCTTCACCGGCTACCGGCTCTAATCCTCATTTGCGCGAGTGTGAAATGCGTTGCTAAAGTGAAATAGCGGGGCAATTTGATAATAATACCCGAATTATAATAGGCTGCCTAATAATAATAATAATAATAATAATTTAATACATTTATAGGAGAATGAGCCTAATATCGTCTTGACTATCGACAAAGACGTGCTATCGTCGATATCTCTGACTATCGTCGATACACAATACTATCGTCTATCGGCACAACCCTAGTAGTCAAGGCTCACATAGTCATAGGCCACTATCGTTAAGCCGGTCGGCGTGGTAGCCCAGGCACACATAGATAGTAATACATGCGGTTCACATGGCTCTTCGGAGCAGCAGCAGTACATATGTCTTGGCGATAGATCTGCTTGTTGGGGGGTGTTTTGTTCTTGTTTTGGCTTGTATTGTCCCTTCCATGTCTCCTGCTTTGTGGGGGGTTATTTCATGTATGTTATATTTGCAGCAGCAATATTTCTTACATGCTCACAGCAGCATGTTGTGGATGTATTGGCAGTAGCAAGTCTCGGTACTTGCTCTGCCGCAGCAGCAGTGTAGCAGATCTATTCCGCCAAGACCAAATACATTAACATTGTCATGTACATTACCATGCCAATCCCTCCGAGAGTTGTCATGACAGAACTAACATTTATTAATTTAATAGAAGCTTTTATCCAAAGCAACTGAAAAACACAAGCAATTAATTATAAAGAATTACATTGTTTAACAATTATCTACATTTATAATACTATACTTTTTGTTATATTACCATAGAATTACATTACAAAAAAACATGATATCTTTCTCTCTTCTGACACGGAAGGTCGAAATGCAGTAGTGGGTTTTTTTCTTTCAATGTTGAAGCAAATGGAAATTAAAATTTTATATGCCATGGTCTCCCATTTACTTCTACAGAATTTCACCCTACTTGTTATGGGGCGAACGAGACGCGAGACGTGCGGATCCATATGCAAGGCCTTTATTTCCAAGACATGGTCACATAACAGGCATGGGTCAAATAATGGCAAACAGGTATATTGAGGGCAAGACAGAAGAGTTGTCCAGTAAACGGGCGTGGTCGATCTCTGGCGAACAATGTCCCAACAGGGTAATCCAAAGGGGTAATCCGAAACACAGGCGATGGTCCAGGCGAGAGGTAAACAGTATCCGAACAGGGTGAGACGAGAGGGGCAATCCAAGACAGGCGAAATCGTACAGGGCAGGCAGAGAACAGGCGAAACCAGAAAACAGACTAGAGTACAAACACGGGAAAACAGACTATGAACAAGACTAAGGCTAGACTCAGAAAACTTGGAATGGCTCTGTAAAGTAGCTATCGCTGGAAGAGTGATACATGCTAAACAATACTCGGCCGTGAGAGAGAGAGGAAGTCCATGGCTTATGTAGGGTGTGTGATTGGCTGTAGCCGTGTGTGTAATCAGTGCAATGGATGATGGGAAATGTAGTCCGGGGTGAAGTGCAACAGTTAGTGTGGTGCAAGAGTCCATAGTAATGATCGGGTGATCTCTGGTGGTGAGCGAACGGATATATATATATATATATATATATATATATGAAACTGATAATGTTGACTGTACAGTTTGACAGGATGTGGCATGTTCAAAACCACTAAATAGCCAATGAACCATCTGGAAACTCTAGATGCACGATGATAGGTCCTTGACAAATCACTAAAATAGTAAACAGCATAGTTGATTATAGATGACTGTACATTTTATAATTTATTGGACATTGTTCATTTTATCAAATTGCTGTTATTCTACAAGAACAGTAAGTCACTTGAAGCTGTGCAGTGTTTTTACAGTGATATTACGCTGATTTAACCCTTTGACGCGTACGATCACACCGGTGTGATCAGTCTTGGCTGGTCCCTGAAGCGTACGATCACATCGGTGTTATTAGAACTTTCAGTGCGTCACGTCATCAACTGCTGAATTTAAATCCGCTTTCGCGCTTTGCCTGGCGCAGAGCCAGATCGGACGCGCTAAGCGCTTGTCATATTATCACAAATATTCATTGTTTTCAACCATATAATACTTATTTTAGGTTTCAGACGTTTAAATACACATAAGTACTAGCAAAACCATACATTTACAGTTTGTAAAATGCACGCTGATGTCTATGGAAACGGCAATAATGATCCTTACAAATATAATCTGACGACATGTTTTTATTGATATCATATACAGATTGTGTAGGTAACTATAAAGTTTACTCTGCTCTTCTCCCAGTTTACCGGAGACCTACTTTAACGTGTTTCGGGAGGAGAGGATGAATTTGCGTGTTGTAAATCCCACAGCTCGGATTCAGCGCGAACTAACATAGCGGCGCCCATCACCCGGTATAGATCAACTAACACGGTCGATATAAAAGT
>NW_015666538.1:262662-264647 GCF_001515625.1 Sinocyclocheilus rhinocerous
ATAATGGCAAACAGGTATATTGAGGGCAAGACAGAAGAGTTGTCCAGTAAAAGGGCGTGGTCGATCTCCGGCGAACAATGTCCAAACAGGGTAATCCAAAGGGGTAATCCGAAACACAAGCTATAGTCCAGGCGAGAGGTAAACAGTATCCGAAGCAGGGCGAGACGAGGGGGGAAATCCAAGACAGGCGAAATCGTTCAGGGCAGGCAGAGAACAGGCGAAACTAGAAAACAGGCTAGAGTACAAACACGGGAAAACAGACTATGAACAAGACTAAGGCTAGACTCAGAAAACTTGGAATGGCTCTGTAAAGTAGCTATCGCTGGAAGAGTGATACATGCTAAACAATACTCGGCCGTGAGAGAGAGAGGAAGTCCATGGCTTATGTAGGGTGTGTGATTGGCTGTAGCCGTGTGTGTAATCAGTGCAATGGATGATGGGAAATGTAGTCCGGGGTGAAGTGCAACAGTTAGTGTGGTGCAAGAGTCCATAGTAATGATCGGGTGATCTCTGGTGGTGAGCGAACGGATATATATATATATATATATATATTCAACTGCTGAATTTAAATCTGCTTTCGCGCTTTGGCTGGCGCGGAGCCAAATCGGACGCGCTGAGCGCTTGTCAAATATTCAGTGTTTTCAACCATATAATGCTTATTTTAGGTTTCAGACATTTAAATACATGTAAGTACTAGCAAAACCATACATTTACAGTTTGTAAAATGCACGCTGATGTTTATGGAAACGGCAATAATGATCCTTACAAATATAATCTGACGACATGTTTTTATTGATATCATATACAGATTGTGTAAGTAACTATAAAGTTTACTCTGCTCTTCTCCCAGTTTACCGGAGACCTACTTTAACGTGTTTCGGGAGGAGAGGATGAATTTGCGTGTTGTAAATACTACAGCTCGGATTCAGCGCAAACTAACATGGCGGCACCTATCACCCGGTATAGATCAACTAACACGGTCGATATAAAAGTGTTTAAACTACCAAATAGATTTAATTGCACATATTGCAGAATCGGAATATCAGATATTTCATAATATAGTGAGCATGTTTGTGAATATATTGAATAAAACAGGGGGGTGAAGTGCAACAGTTAGTGTGGTGCAAGAGTCCATAGTAATGATCGGGTGATCTCTGGTGGTGAGCGAACGGATATATATATATATATATATATATATATATATGAAACTGATAATGTTGACTGTACAGTTTGACAGGATGTGGCATGTTCAAAACCACTAAATAGCCAATGAACCATCTGGAAACTCTAGATGCACGATGATAGGTCCTTGACAAATCACTAAAATAGTAAACAGCATAGTTGATTATAGATGACTGTACATTTTATAATTTATTGGACATTGTTCATTTTATCAAATTGCTGTTATTCTACAAGAACAGTAAGTCACTTGAAGCTGTGCAGTGTTTTTACAGTGATATTACGCTGATTTAACCCTTTGACGCGTACGATCACACCGGTGTGATCAGTCTTGGCTGGTCCCTGAAGCGTACGATCACATCGGTGTGATCACTCTAGGCTCAAGCATGACGCGTCGCCATGGAAACAATAAGGTGATATATTTTAATATAACGCTCGCCTAAAAAAGACTCACGCTGGGGGCTCAGCTAGAATATTTTAAACTCACGTGCGAAAGGGTTAATGAATATTTCTTGCTGAAAAACATTGAACTGCTTAATTTTAAATAATCATGCTTATTAATTTAAATTAATGGAATTAAGGCCTACATTAAAATACGTATTACTTATATTACTTATCCAGAATAATCCCAAATTGCTGATGCTTTAAAGAGGTGGTTGATTGTGATTTCACTTTTTTAACGTTAGTTAGTGTGTAATGTTGCTGTTTGAGCATAAACAATATCTACAAAGTTACGAAGCTGAAAGTTCAGTGCAAATGGAGATATCATCTTTTAAAATTCTGGCAGTTTAATGCCTACAAAAACG
>NW_015666538.1:265201-266382 GCF_001515625.1 Sinocyclocheilus rhinocerous
AGTTACTTCCCGGGTTCGTGACATCACAAACCCAGATAAACCCCGCCTTCGGGAAAAGGCAGCAAAGGGGGCAAGGCCATGCTGCACTGCTTTAGAGAAGTGGAAGAGAAAACAAGAGGTGCACGTAAAAATCTATTCATATATGAATTCCGATTCTGTCTTCTAATGATTCTAATGGATTCACAAGTTTCAAAATCAATGTTCTAAAGCAGCGGTTCTTAATACTGTTCCTCGCGTCCCCCTGCTCTGCACACGCTCTGCATCTCTCTCTCTCACGCTCTCATTCAGCTCAGCTCCAGAAATGAACTGTTCCGATTATACACTTAGGGTGCTTTCACACTTGGTTCGCTTGCCTGGTCCGCACCCGAGTTCGATTGCTCCCCCTGCCGGACTGCATTCATATTATTTTATTTGGGTCCGAACCACAGTTCGTTTGCGTCATCAAGCCAGCAGCTGTTTACCCCATTGCTTAGTAACGACGGTGCAGGAGAAGGCGGCAAATGCATAACATTGCTCTCTGCACTTTTATATATTTACGTTTTTAAACCGTTCGTTTTGTTTACAAAGTTTCGGTACATAACAGCACTTACGTCTGTCTTACGAATGTACTGCAAATGCTCTAAAGAACGCTGAAGGCGAACAGAAATGAGATATACAGCTCTCTGTTTGCAGCGCGTCCGTCACACTCGTCAGGAAAGTGAGTGAAACACACACACAAGCATACATTTTTACCAAATAATACGTCATTAATAGCGGTTCACTTCCACGATTTGGTACGATTGCGTTCACATCAGCAGCGAACCGTCCCGGAGTTCACATGAACCGTGCCCCAGACCACCCTTTTTAAGCGGACTCGGTACGGTTAGCGGGTGCGCACCAGAGTTCGGAAGACAGCGTTCACATCATCCAAACGAACCGAACTCTGACGTCAATCGAACCCGGGTGCCAGCGAAAAGTGCTAGTGTGAAAGCACCCTAAAATAATCTAAAATGTGCTAGCATAATACTAACAAACAAAAAACAAAGGCCTACCATTAAAAGTCGTGCTAGCACAGGTTCTGCACGATCCTCTTCAATAATATCCTCTACTTCTCAATCGGGCTCAAAATGATAAGCAATATAGGCGACGCCATTGTTTACAATACAACCGGAGCACATGCCGCTGAGGTGAGGGGTGGGATG
>NW_015666538.1:266474-275334 GCF_001515625.1 Sinocyclocheilus rhinocerous
AAAAAAAAAACAGTGAACCACCCCTTTAAGCCATTTTTTTGCCTCCTTTTTTTTTTGAGCGTCAGGTGATGTTTATTTAGCATTAATTAAAAAGTGGAACTTAAAAACCTATCTGCTTAAAAAGTCATCACACCACTCAAAACTAAGTCTGTAATGAAGTCATTACTGCTAATAGGCCTCTAGACCAATTAAAATGTCTCTCATTGCCTCTGAAAACTGATATTAAAACCAAATCTGTCTACAACAACATGAACCACTATGGTTATAAGTATGTTATTCTGCCAGTATGACAGTAAAAGAACAGCTTGAAAATTGGCCTCATTATTCTGGTCTTTAAACAGTGCACCTCATTATCCTGTCTTCTTGAGCTCTCTTAACATGGGGAGACATTCAGACATGTGTAATTACTACAGGAACCATGTCTGTAACTCTTCAGAGATCCATTCCACAGCACATCATGTACTAGCTATCCACCTAAATGCACATGACAGACATAATAGGTGCAGTGTAGAGCCTGTGTTTGGACAGTTCTGTGATGGGTAAAATGTCCATGTATCACATGTTTATTAGTTTGTATGTAGCAGAGATGAGACAGTGGTGTGGTACTGTAGCTTTTGAATAAGCAATGCAACAATATAGACATTTTCAGCTGATATTTGTGGTTATGCGATAGTTACAGCCCTCTACTCAGTTTCTCTAAGATTGATTAGTGGCAGTTGGAGGAAACCTGATCTGAATTCAAACTCCTTTTCATTGTGATACAGTAATGGTGACCCTGGTCAAGTCTCAAATATAAACTGACATCTTTGCACCATTCTAATATCACAACATGAAACCTGTCAGAGTGCCTTTGTTCTAGTATAAAGCCAATCTCACCATCTTTTTTTCTATTATTTTCTAAGGGTTCTGGTTTCAGGTGACAAAAACTTTCTTAACAAAAAAAGTACATTTGAGGGTGCACACACAACCATTGCTTATGAACAGGTTCTCACATAGGACTATAACTGAGTCTGCCTTATACTATAATGTTTGACCAGTGTCCGTAAATGACCAGCGTCCCTAGTTTAGGAATCAATCTTATTTAAATATCAACATGTCCACTATCTAACTAGTATTATTTATTTAAGAAAATTTCTATCCAAGCTTTGTGAGTGGCAAACAAGTATTCAAACCCATTCAGGCCAGTGACGAAATCATAGCCATGGTGTAAGTAAGGGATAATACACAGTCACGATTTACTTCTAATATATTTTATTAATAAAACAAATGGAACTGGAAGGTTGCATTTGCCAGCATATATCCCAGCACTGCAAAGAACCAACAGGAAAAGAAAAGTATGTCTTTAGCAGTGTTGCAATTTATTAGTGCAGTTAATTAACACTGAATAATAATAAATATAAGTTATAAGAATTTGATTGCTTTAATGTTTGTGATTGTTGTTAACCTTCACAATATATTCAAACGAACTACATTTCCCATGAGCAGCAGCGCGAGAGACGAGAAAAGGCAGAAGTATGCTGGGAGCGTTGGGCTGCTGCGAGCCGTCTATGTTTTGTTAACCATTTTATCGTCATTTGTTTTCTCATAAACTTTGTTCAGTAAAGTTCGCGCAAAGCAGAGTTGTTTCCCGATTCATTATTTCGCTTCAAACTATATCAAGCAGCAAATGCAACTTGTAATAAATTAATACAGACTTGAGCATATTCTGAGCGGCAGGCCTAATAGGCTGCATTCACACTAATGCACAGATCTAACATGTTTTGTTCTGTCCTGAAATAACTGACTTTTTTATAATTTTGCACCATAAAAGCATTTTGAGATTCAAATGCATTTAACCACTTATACACACAGATTATGCACAGCCACAAGCAGCTTCACAACGATAGCGCACATGAGCATTTGAAAGGAGCCGTCTGTCAATAAGTGTATTTCATATATCGAATTTTTGTTTTATTCCAAACTAAAAAAATATGCCTTTGTAGAGCATTTGGAAGAGAAAAACTGAAATACCAGTGAGTGAAAACGCACATAGTCAAGCAAAGTGCGCATTTCTCATAGCGCCTATCCTGTGTAATGACGCCTGCATGTATTTTGATCATTGAAACGTTATGCAAGTTTACACAATGTTGCATGTGTGTAATTGGCAGAATACAGCGAGACGGTCCTCACTGCAGAACACAAGATCCAGGGGGCGTGGTTGGACCAGGTCCAGATCCAACTCCTCCCACCTTACATATACCTAAATCTACCCGTCTCCACCCCCTGATCCCTAAACCCACCCATCTCCACCCCTAAACCTACCCATCTCCACCTCCTAGATGTGGATCCAACCACGCCCCCTGGATCATGTGTTCTGCAGTGAGGGGCTACTGAATACAGCTCTGTAGAGCATACAAATGGCCTCAAGCATATGCAGAAGCTCAGAATCGATTCAGAATCATTGAAGAGAGAATCGTGATGGATCAGAGAATCTATTTTTTTCCTCCCTATTATTTACCAAATAACATGAAATATTTAAAATATGGGTAATTATGGGTAATTCATATTCTGTCACACCCCTGGACTCTATCTGTGTGTTTTTCCCTCTCCATGTGCCTGCCCTGACCTAGTTTTCCTATGTGTTTGATTGTTCATTAGTTCCAGATGTGTCTCGTCATCCCCTCGTCAAGTCATGTGTATTTAAAGTGAGTCCTGTTCAGAGTTTCTTCTTCTGGTATTGAATGTTCGTCTTTCCCCATTCGTCGTGTGTGTTCCTGGTTCTATGGATGTTAATTAAAGTCTGTTTGTTTGAAGTCTACTCCACGTCTCCTCGTTCCTCGCTCCGTGCTCCTCACAGTAGCCATCGTGACAGAATACCAGACCGAAACAGTAACCTCCGTGTCTCCCCTCCATTTTTGTTTTTCGCGTTTTACTCAGTGTTTTGTTTCCGTAGTGTTCCCTTATGGATCCCCTCGCCCGACAGAGCAACGGATCGCTGCGGATCCGGAGCTGCAAGTGACGTCAGTCAAGGTGCGAGAGCCGGCAACAGAGCCCGTCACGAGGGAGAATGCCGAGGACAGAGAGAGTGCGGAGTGGAGCTCCGCCCACTGCACCGTGGCTGAGGGTGAGCTGATTATACATCTGGGACTGCTGGACTTCGAGGGGGAACTTATAGACTGGGAAACTGAGCTGGAAGCCGACTTGACCCCTCCTCTCCTCTCTCCTTCGTCCCCGCTAGTCCCGTCCAGCCCTAAGTGGGCTCCAGTCCCGAGCTTAGCCCAGAGAGGGCTCCAGTCCCCGAGTTTAGCCCAGAGAACGAGCTCATTATTCTGGTCTTTAAACAGTGCACCTCATTATCTTGTCTTCTTGCTTTCTTCTGGCTAAAAAAATATGCCCTCGAAGTCCTCGAGAACTCGAAGTCCACTGACATGCTGCAGATACATCAAACAAGGGTTGCACAAATGTTTGCGTTGGTTAGATTTAACCAGAGGCTTTCCAGCAGCACAGTGTGTCTAAAATTAGCTAATTTAAAGGCAACCCGTGAGAGACAATCCTACGTTTACCCGGTTTGAAATTAAATCAGGATGTTTCTGCCGTTTCTTCCCATACATTTTCCCACTTTCGTCTTTCAGTGTCAGCCGTAGGTTAGCTTCTTTTTGTGCCTTGAACATGTCTGTTTATATCCGAGAAGTTGACTTCCTCAGGAGCCTTGCCAATATATTAGAGCAAATGTCAGTGTTATGTAACCCAAGACTCTCCATTTACAAATCTGTCATATGTTTTGTAGAGGATGCTGTTTTTTCCCTCAGTTGAAAAGATCTGATTTAGCTAGTGCTGGACGTACTGCAGGCCGCCATCGTCGCTGCCAGGGTTTTGTAGATACGCGTGGAGTTATGAAAATAGGGACGAGGTCCTGTTGGGGTATGAGGGTGTTTGTTTTGGTGCTTTCAAATATCAACATTGTTTGGCAAAATTCACTTAGTGCAACTTTAAGTTATTTTGAAGTGACAAAATTTAATAATCTCAAAGTGATTTTACATGGTTCCCATACAGGATTTAATTTATTCAATTTTATTCTTTTTGTCACATCACTTAATTATAAAATTATCTAGCTAGCTAACAAACTGTTCATGAGCAATGGCATATAAGCATGCTAAATGCTTTTTAAGTAAAGTAACTGTCACAGTATGGACCTTGTTTTCTGTGTTTCCCTGTTCTCCCGCCTTGCTTTTGTTCATTGACCTAGTTTCTGTCTCCCCTTGACTTCCATTGGTTAGTTCACCTGTGTCTTGTTAATTATCCTCATTTAGTCTGTGTACTTTAGTTCCCCTTTCAGTTCAGTTCGTTGCCGGCTATTGTCGTGGAGTATGCTGCTTGTGTTTTCCCTGTGTGTCTATTGAATTTTCATTATCTTGGATTATTATTAAATGCTTATTGAATCATCTTCATCTCCATGCGCCTATCTAAGAGCATGACAATAACAAACACACATTCTTTTAGTACCCACTCTCGCCCTAAGCAAAAGCTCCACTCTTCACCACAATTGTAACCCAATGCAACCGGCCATGTTATTTTTATTTTTTTTCAGATGATCTCTGTTCTGGACTTGCACAAACTGCATTGAAATAATTTTCCAAAATGTCATTTGTGTGGAAATATTAAAAAGTCTGTAAATGGTCGTTAAAAGAGGCCAGAGACGCTGAAGACAGACAAGTGGAGAAAATACTGTAGCAGGCAGAGCAAACTCACAGTTCATGACGTACGAAATATTGGAAGAAAGTCCTAAATAATGAATTGGGTGTTTATATGAATGTATTGCTGAGGGGAATTGACTGTCTTCAGAATTGTTTAGATGGTATTTTCTTTTCATCTTACATCTGTCTAATGCATATTAAAGTAGTGTTTATAGACCCCTTTTCAGATTCCCCTGACTGCTACACTAACGCTAGCTAGCAAGTTTTGTTTGCTTGTTTTTTAACAAAAAGAGAAAATTCAATTTTATCTGAATATGTTATGTGAATATGAAAATGTTAACTTTAACGGAAAGAACCAGATTGGCCGACTCGTACACACTCACTCAATGGATGGACGATCTGACAGGAGTGGCCTGACACACCAACCAGATAGAGAAACCATATACGTATAGTAAACAGAAACTGTGGGCATATAAATCTTTAGATGCCTAAAACTATGTAATAACAGTGGCAATTGTAAGCAAATGCAACTACTTGAACACACACCTGACACATAACATAGGCCTTCACTGTTCCCACTCTCTACAATTGCACTTATGGCGATTGTAGTAAGCGAGACGACACAAACGGTTTCCTTTATGTTTAGCCTCTGGTCGTTAGTTAACTTGTTTCCCAATTTCTGATTAGGTGGGCATGCATGAGAAATCTTCAGATTCGTAACCAAACCATAATAATCCATACCAACAAAAGACAGTTTATTTAACCTTAACTGATATTAAGTGTGCGCTGCAAATGCAAGCATTTTTGATGATCGTTTCTGTCCAGTCCGCTCGTTTTATTGCCTTTAACCACAGCTGTCATTGTTTTTTTGTCTGGCAATGGCAGAAGGTATGCGATAACATTTCAAATTGGAGCCTGTACCCAATCAATTCTGACAACACAACAAGATGACATTTCATCGACTCTGTGCTGGTTTGTATTGGCCGCCTCCAGTTATCCCTTTGTTTTGCCTCCAGCTAATGCTGTGACATAATTGTAACGTCGTCACTAAAAGGATCTATAAGTGCAGCGGTAACCAAGGAAACACTGTATTGCTGCTGTTCCATAAGCACCAACTGCTGTCTGAGTGTGAATTTGCATTTTCATTCAGCCAGTCTGCTGTTTCTGTTTTGTGCAGTTATGTTTCATGTAAGATAATTTCAGAAAGCTAGTCAGAACATTCTGTTTTTGTTTCAAATTGGGTTATTATTAAATTATACAATCTAATGTAGATCAAAAACTGCTACATTTGTGTAGCATCTTTGTTTGGATTGTGATTAAAATGCAGTGGTTGACTAATTTTAAATGGCTTCAGATAGTTTGGTCTGTAATAGAGCAAATAACCATCTTGTTCATGTACTGATATTTTCATTCTTTCTTGTCTCTTGCTTACAAAAATAAAATAAATATAAAAAATTGTCTATATGTGCATCAACGTTAAAATAACATAATCAATTTTAAAGCATTATTTGATATGATTCTTACTAGTAGTTTATGATTTTATATAAAATCAATTAAATAATGCAATTAATTGTTTGACTTTAATGTTTAATACAAAGTGTGTGTGTGTGTGTGTGTGTGCAAATGAACAACCACATCAAAAGCTACATGACAGCCCACAATCCAGCAAACATTTGAGAAACAGATCAAAGAAAAAAGCTAAATATTACTGTTCCAAATATTCTGTATGTTGCTTAAAATAAAGTTGTGTTAAATTTAAAAAAGTTGTTTTTTTACCAAGACATTTAAAAAATGAACATTTTAGAGCAGTAATCACAATACCGTGATAGTGTGCTATTTTTTGCTTAATTATACTACGTTATCATACTGTCAAAATATCATACCTGCCCATGCCTAGTTATGTCAACATCAAAAATAATTTTTTGAGTACTTTTTTTTTATTTTTGAGTACTTGATTGTTCGTATTAACCCTTTCTACTTTTCTACTTTCTGTTTTGCATGCCATTCCAATGGTACTTTTCTGAGCTTCTCTAGTTGTTTGTTATTGTATGTATTCAGTTAATATCAATCTAATAGACACCACCTGTGCTATCCATCTGTCTAATCCATTGGTATTCATGCTCAAAATGAAGGGACAAATTTAGAGGAACCAGGCACAGCCTGTTCCCCTCTCTAAACTGAAGTATCTTCAAGTAAGTGGACATTTGTTTATATTCTTGCTGCTGGATCGCCATGACGTGCCTGTATATGTTTGAAAAGTAATCTAAAGGACATCAAATTTATAAAATACTCCAAGTACCTCAGTCAAAAGATTATTGAACATACTCACAATGATGATCACATTTACTTTGTGCATTCAAATATGATCCATAAAATGTGTGAACATGACATTCGATTTATTTATTCATTTATTTATTTTAGTTTTTATGTATTTATTTATTGGTGTAAACTGCCTTTTGAAAGACATTCAGTTCAGACATAGCAAGTAAACGAGAAATCTTTGAGCACACCTGCATATTCCATTTTGTTTTCAGAATTATCTGGTTTCATGTCTGCCTTTAAACTCCTCTAAACATCACAAGAAAGTGAACCATGATTTAAAATGCTACTCAGACAGCCTCTTCTGGTCTAAGTGGGCGGTTCATTTCCAAAATTAGCAAATAAGTGGACCACATTTCATGTTGATCATCAAACGTCTGGCTTTGCAACACTACCAGCTCCTTGACTTATGGAACCTCTTGGCATCTCTCCATTGTCTGGTTCAAATTGATGCACAAGTACACAAAGGGTTTCAAACTTCAGCATCCATACTCCTAGCATTTACATTATTCTTTTCAATGTGATGCATAATATGTATTTTAAGCCTGACATTATCTATTGTTTGCCACAAATGTATAAAATCTGGCTGCTGGCATTGGTATCACATAAACTGTTGGCCATAACAGATGTGTACAATCAATATTCTACATCTAACAAGGGCTTTGAATATACACAAACATCACAAAATGATTTGATTCTGATTCACAAGCTCTTGATTACATCTGATATAGATTTGCTTGGATATATCAGGTAAAATACAGGTCAAATATATATTGGTTCATCAAAATGAAGACAGATTAATTGTTATTTTCAACCCAAAGATGTCAGTAAAACAGCTTGCAAACAATATGTCAGGTAACGATACATTTACCTCAGGAAAGCCATTCAATACCCATAATTTGATAGTTAGCAAAAAATAACTCTGGAGAGCAGCATTTTTCTCAGTAATTGCATTGCACTGCATTTTTTTTTTCTTAACCTGTCTAGTGATGTCTCATTTATTGTATGTTTAAATAAATCTGTCAGGAAATAAGCTATGACAGTTATGACATACGTGCACTATATTTAAAGTTTATGTTCGTAAAATGGCACAGCTTTTTAAATATCTGAAAGTACACTCTTAACATCAGTCAGTCAAGCATTATAATATGATATTATGATAATCAAGAATTATTTAATGATAGTACTTTAGTAATTAGAATTAAAACTTGGTAACCATGAATGTATATTTGTCATTTTAACTGAACTTAGGACTGCTGGTGGTGCTCAAGATATTGTTGGTCGTTCAGTGTTTCTATAAAAGAGGGGGAAAAAAACTAACAATAATACTGATAAGATAATAATAATAATAATAATACAAATCCTACTACTAATAACAATGTAAAACGCACTAAGGATTAATGAGCTGCTGGGTTCATGAATATTAATCACGTTGACTGCGCTCAAACTGATTTGCTGAAATCAATACAGGGACGATAATAGGTGAGCGCCGGCAAATGAGATTGCCATTTGCACATTAGTTCCGCCCACTACTGGTGAAACCAGCAATATCTTATGGTTGTTCTTAAAAGCTGAAGAATTCTAAATGAACTGCGATTTCTAGTCTGGATGTAGTCTGCAACGTCGGAGGTGTATTTTGGATCCTCTTCTTGTAGTATTGGAGTCTTGTGATTGCCGTTGTAGCGGTGCTAACAACAGGTGAGCTTCCATCAGCTTAACTAACGTATATCCATATATACTGTAGAACTGCCCCTGGAATCAAACCCATTATTTAAGCACTTTGCTCTACTGATTGAGAATGCATTGTAAAAAATGGAGCTTTAATAATTTGAATATGATGGATTATCAACTAATTATGTACCTTCCTT
>NW_015666538.1:275410-275761 GCF_001515625.1 Sinocyclocheilus rhinocerous
ATCATCACTTTTGATCAATTTAAAGCATCCTTGCTAAATACAAGTAGTAATTTCTATAATTTCTTTCCCAAAGAAAAAACAATTATACTGACTCCAAGCTTTTGAATGGTATAGTGTATAATGTTACAAAAACTTTTTATTTCAGATAAATGCTGATCTTTGGATCTTTCTATTCATCAAAGAATCCTGAAAAAAATTTACTCAACTGTTTTAAATATTGATAATAATACTAAAAAATGTTTATCAGCATATTAGAATGATTTCTGAAGATCATGTGACACTGAAGACTGGAGTAATGATGCTGAAAATTCAGCTTTGATCACAGCAATAAATTACATTTTAAAATATATT
>NW_015666538.1:275784-280785 GCF_001515625.1 Sinocyclocheilus rhinocerous
TAACACGAGCTAGAGTCCAGGCGAGGTGCAAACACAGTCCGAAACAGCAGGCAAAGGGTTAATCCAAGAGAAACAGGCAATAATCAGGTAACACGGGAAAGCAGGCAAGACAAGACTATGACTAAACAATGAAAACTAGAAATGGCTCCGTAGAGTAGCTATCGCTAGGTGAGTGATATGCGCTAAACAATACTCGGCAGTGTGAAAGGGATCTGAGTGAGTGTTATATAGTGAATGTGTGATTGGTTACAGCTGTGTGCAATCAGTGCTGTGTGCAATCAGTGCAATGGATGATGGGATATGTAGTCCGGAATGAGTGCAACAGTTTGTGTAGTGCGAGAGTCAATGTAAAGGAAGGGTGACCTCTGTTGGTGAGTGAAAGAAGTTCATAGACCAGATTCGTGACAGTGGGGATGCCCCTTTTTTAAGCTAGTGCTCTGAGAGGTCAAGATTTGTAATTTGTACTTTTAAAAAGAAAATGTTCAACAATTAAAAATAATATTATCAGAACTAAAGCTCATGAGTTATTGTGATCTTTTGGGGGGGCTGGGATGGTAAAAATCATGGTTTACAGTGCAGTACCACAATTGGATTGTTTTTTACAGGTAAAAAATGTTTAAACTAAATGAAAATAAACTCTACAGTACTGATACTGTAAATGAAAAAACCGGTAATAATACTGTAAATACAGTTCCGTAAAGACATTATTGTATTGTAAATGCAATTACAGTAATAATACTGTAAACATTTTTTACAGTAAATTACTGGCATCCAGCTGCCAGTAAGTTAATGTAAAGTTTACAGCAACCTATTTACAGTGTATTAATGCAATACAATGAATCACAGTCATCTAGTCTCCCCGTGGCTTAAATTCTTGGCAGTTTAGTGTTTGTAATTTACACCAAAACAAAAGATAACATCTATCCTTTCATGTCCGAAAACATTATTTTTGTCTTACATTGCATAATAAATTCAGACAAGCTCAGTACTGACTCGTTTTTCGTCAGTTTATTTTCATGAAATGGAATGGGTACAAAGGATTGTGGGTAATTGAAGGTCGCGGAGGATACATCCCATGCATCCTTCAAATTCAGCTGAATGAAGGACGTGAAACGAAGACTGCCTTCCAAGGATCCTTCTGATTGAGATGGCCTTCAGCGACATTTGATGGCGTGGCAGCCGAGATATGCAGCCTTCGTAGGATGCAGCATTCCGTTTGAGAAACACCCACTGACTTTACTTGGGTGGGCCTATTTGGAGAAACATTTTTTACTCTCTTTTTTTACCTCTTATACTTTTTTATCTGCCCGAAATAATGAAACCATCCGCGATCGATTAACTAGTGGAAAATCACCCCTCGCCCTACACATTTCATATCTGCTCGTTCTTTGTGCGCGAGAACTGTTTCCTCCCGCTGACATTCCCTCGTGCGCTGCAAAGACGTGGTGGATATTTCACAGACAAAGACAGGGTTCGACAGTGCGGGCGCTTCAGTCTAAAATAGATGTGTGCGAACTGTAAAATGTATTTAGGAGCACGAGTGCGAATTTAATTTAATGTCATAAAAAGTCTTCAATACATGAAATGGTAAAACAAACGTCTTAATGATAATTTTAAGATGTCTTATATTTTGGGATGGAAAAACATAAATTGCGATACAGCCTATTGATTATTAAACTTCAAAAGGCTATGATTTCATTAAAAAAAAGACTTCAAAGTGATTCTCAATCAATGAATAGCGCACCTTTATGCCAAGCTGTTGCTTATGAACTCGAGTTTATGAATTATGACACTGTCTACGTTATGACCTTTATATAATATATTTTAGATGGTTGTACGCATATTTTAATGGATATTTTATCACCTCATCTGAAGGAACAGCCCGCAATAGCATATGCATTTCAAAATAAGAGTCCAGGTGTATTTCAGGCTTGTTCATAATTAAAAATCACAAGTTTATTTTATTTTTTTTTTACAATAAATTGTATTTAATTTAAAATCCATTTAAATCATAGGAAACTATTGTAGTTTCTGGCTGGGATGTTTCCCCACAGGAAGAAAAGTCAAAGAACATTATTTGATACATATTATTCAATATATAGATTTTACCCATTCACTGAGAGAGACACTACATGAAAAAGCAAGGAGAACTCTACCATTTAAATGCTGTAATTTTGCATAATTTAAAATGCATAATAATGCATAACAGGAATAATTAAATGTAATAGTAGCCTATATAATTAAAATGAATTTCAATAAGCCTAAATAAAAAATATAATTAAAAATCACACATTATTTGTTATTTGTCACATGTCGTAGACCATTTTTGTGCCGTGGGTAATAGGAGGATTTAGCTACCACCGCAAGTATATTTCAAACCTCTGGGAAATACTGGTGACCATATAGTACATACAGTAGGCTGGTGGACAGTAGTCATCTGTGCTCATAAGGGCCTTTTGCACTGCGGGAACCTTTTCATAGTACCAGAACTAATTGTGGAACTATCCACTTTTTGGCGTTTTCGCACCACCGGGTGTATTCACACCTGTCTTGTTTGGTTCGAATTTCAGAAATCACGCTCAGAAACAGACAGCTCGCGCATATAGTGCTGTTATTTGCATTTCAATGGCTTAAATCACTTGTTTTTAAACCACAATGCTTAAAAACAGATGCAAATGGTGAGTTTTCGTGACCATGGCGCACAGCAACGTGGCGTGAGTGCGCTAAATAGGCTAAAGCTTGCCGCGAAAATTACCATGACTATGTTAGGGGAAAATAGTAAGGAGATATTTGAATACTGTAAAAAAAATATTTGCTGAGTTTCGGTTCATTTTTGTGAAGCGCTCCTGTTCAAGACCCGAGACGGCAAGTGCATCCTATTTGTTTTTTGTTTTATTATTTTACAAAAGCACAAAGTTTTCTTGATATTGTGAGTGCACACAAATAAAAATAGACCCTTTACAGTTCCGAATGATGTATTATTCCTTACCTTACCTATGAGCAAAAATGACGGCATATTTAATTTGTTTCCACTGATGTCTTAAAGCGCGCTTCAGCTTCCACTCTCCGCACAAACGATTGGATATGCGCCTAACAGCGCACTTTTATATAGGTTAAATGTTTAAACTAACATTGTGATGTGCTTTAAGTATTTTATAACTATAGATTCTATTTTCGGCAAGTCGTAATTTCAACATAGTCTGACATTCTCATAAGTTTCTTCATATTGCGTTAGTATCTGATAACACCAAATCAGTAAAAGAATAAAAATTGCACTATGAAAGATCTCCATGATTAGCCTGTTTTTGCACTTCCTGTTTTTCCCTGCTTGAGAATTTCTGTCCAATGAATGGATGACCTTAGCACACGTGTGGTTGTTTAGAATTTCTGGTTCACTTGCAAAAAGGGCAGTGTGAAAGCGAACCGCACCAAACTAAAAAAATCAACATTGTATTTGGTCCGGACCACACGAGACCACATCAAGACATTTCTTACCAATCCTTGGGATTTTTTAGCAATGTAATGTCCCAAGCCTTCATATGATAACTTCTTTTTGAATTGGCGAACACATTATAATCTAGGCCAGTGTTTCTCAACCCTGGTTCTGAGCGCCACCCAACACTGCACATTTTGTATGTCTCCCTTATCTGACACCCATTTCAGGTCCTGGAGTTTCTTTTAATGAGCTAATGAGTTGAATCAGGTGTGTTTGATTAGGGAGACACACAAAATGTGCAGTGCTGGGGGGCGCCCAGGACCAGGGTTGAGAAACACTAATCTAGGCTTTCCAATTGCTTCTGACTTTGGAGTGAGTAGCCTTTTAAAGATCAACTGTAGCTTCCATATAGCATCAATATGTTGTGGATGGCCAATTCTTTATGTTATCAAGCTGTTGTTTATTGGGAATATTCTCTTTACAAAGCTTTGTAATCTGTACAAACACTGTAGAATCCTGAATTATCTTGGCCAATCTCCAAATCAGCTTACAGATGACCACTTTGGTTTTTGATCCTTGCTGTCATTCTTGGATTTTTCTATACATGGTTTCTCTCTAGTCTCCACTGCTTTCCCAACATCAATTCTTAAAGATCCCATTTACATTTAGTCATTTAGCAGACGCTTTTATCCAATGCGACTTACAAATGAGGACAATAAAAGCAGTTAAATCTAACAAAAGAGCAACAATAAGTGCAAATGACAAGTCTCGGTTAGCCTAACACAGTACATGTAGCAAGGTGTGTATATATATATATATATATATATATTTTACACACACATATACACCAGGGCTCCAGACTTTTTGCGACCATTTTTTCTGCCTGTGCGACTACATTTTGTGTGCGGTCGCACTGGCACGACCACCGCGTTGGTCAACTCATAAGCGCTGCAATTTCTGTTGCATATGAGAAACATCAAACGGAGAACGAAACTGAAAGCATAATGAAACAGCGCTTAGAAAGTATACTCGGCGCGTCAGCACGAGCGCGAAGGTGCGCACAGCAAAAATGACGCGCATATTGAGGAAAGATGGATGGTTTTCAAGCAAAGTCAAGTAAAAGACCGCTTCTTAAACCAGATTAGGTGAACATGCTGGTATTCTTGTGGTATTCAAAAACATGCAAGCACTGTCACCGTTAGTTTTACTTTTCTTTTTTTTTTTTTGAAAAACTTGTTATCTTTGCTGTTTACCTCACATTATGCTATGGAGGCTCTCTTTTATTTATTTATTTGATTCCTCAGTGTTTGCTAAACATTCTGTAATTTATTAGTCGGTATATAATACAGCATGTGGTGTGCATGCCTCATCTTATTCGCTTTTGTTAATAAACGTTTTGTAAGCTTGTGTGTCATTGTATCTTACTGATTTATTGTTGTTGTGATTTTTAATTAAGAATAACAATGAATCCATCTTTTGTTTTAGTCTTAAAAAATGAAAGGTGTGTAGATGTATATAAGCAAAACAGTGACAACAAGATCGCGAATTCGAAAGTGAAAGCATCC
>NW_015666538.1:281299-282755 GCF_001515625.1 Sinocyclocheilus rhinocerous
GGTGAGACTTGGTTGAACACAACTCGTTCAAGTGTTTTTGCAATGAAAGGTTGAAGGGAAACCGGTCTGTAGTTCTCTAAAAGAGTTGGGTTAAGAGTGGGTTTCTTAAGAAGTCAGGATATACGAGCCTGTTTAAATGTTGAGGGAAAAACACCAGTGTGAAGGGATGTGTTAACGATGTGAGTGAGTGCAGGTACATTTAATGAAACTACGACCATGTCAAAATACTCCAGACCAGGGAGCATCTTTCACTTATAGAAATGTTCTGAACATGATATTCATGACAGGAAAAAAGGGTTAGAAATTACACTAGAAATTACTATGCCAGTACAGCATTAATAATTGATCTAACAACTAAAATACCTGAATTATACATTTGGCATTTTATATTCTACTCTTTGCTGACAGTCCAGTGGTTTTCACTTGATGAAATGGAACCGAATTAAAGAACTAGGAATTTCTTTTGTTTCTTAATAACCATTGAATGTTAAGACAAAACAAGCACACATGATACTGCAACAATGCATAATCACTTGGCTAGACACGTGCATTTAGACTGTCAAAGCCTAAGCAGGATTATTGAAATCAAAGGAGCTCACTGCTATTTCTTTTAACACAATTCTGCATCAGTCTATATTGGCTACTACCTGTGCAAGAGAGAAAAAAAGAAAGGGGGAGAGATTGATTCAGAATCAACATGCCAATAAATCCCTGTGTTGAGAGTTTTCCAACTAGAAATCCTTTAATATTCAGAGTGCAAACCCAGAGTCAAGAAGAGGGAATCCCGGAGGTGACCTTCAGTGCATGATGAAAATTAAATGGGCTTCTCTTGCTCTCCATCTCCCTCCCTGTCTCTCTCTCTGAGTCTCACACACATTTGAACAGTGCACAGACACACATACTCACATATCATTCCCTATATATATATATATATATATATATATATAACATACTAATTGGAAAAGATATATTTACGCACACAATGATTGATATACTGACTGACTGTGAGGTTTTTCCAGCTGTGCGATATTATACCAGTTATGCCATTTCAGTGTTTGTATCACTCATCATGCGCATCATGGCGGTGGAGCAAACCCACTATAATTTTACAAATACTACTGTTGTTTTATCACAGAATATATTTCTATATATTCTATACACAGAATATATTTCTATATATTAGGAAGTCGTGGTCTAATGGTTAGAGAGTTGGACTCATAACCCAAAGGTTCGAGTCTCGTACCGGCAGGGATTGTAGGTGGGGGGAGTGAATGTACAGCGCTCTCTCCCACCTTCAATACCACGACTGAGGTCATGTCACTTCACTTCACTTTATTTCTATATATATTTCTTATAGTTTCTACAAGTAGTTGTTTGAACTTAGTTGGGGTGATATATGACCACGATATGAGAAATGTTATTTCATGACAGCTAAATTATATATATATACTATGTA
>NW_015666538.1:282771-291543 GCF_001515625.1 Sinocyclocheilus rhinocerous
AAGAAGCAAATTACAAACCATAAGACAAATACAATAGATACAAATTAAATCAACTCATTTTTCTAATACAGTAGGTTTAACATGTATACATTTATTTAACATCTTTTGTTGCTTGATAAACACTAATGAGACAGACAGGTATTTAATTAGGCTGCTGTCCCTTTAAAACCGAATGAATGTAATATACTAACACATATATCCGGTTTTCACCCACCTGTTTACGTTCACTTAAGCCATAACTGACTGCATTTACGTGAGATACTCCACATGATGGAGATTTTGACAGCTGTGTGTGTATTTGACAATAAAGGCGCAAGGAGAACTGATCGCAGAACTGGGATCGCGCAGGTGTGCGGCCGAGAGCGAGAGAGTGCTTCTGTGTGTCATTCAGCGTGATTCCGCCTATCCCACCTTCACTTACTGCAATTTGTCCTATGACAAGCTTAGTTACCTTTGATTAGTCTGTTCTCACGTGACAGAACACTTGCCACTACTACTTGCTCTGATCACCCAGTCGTAAAGAAATTTGGAAATACGGGACAAAACATGATTTTTTCAAAATAAGTCAGGACACTAAAAATAGAGCTGAAATACGGGACTGTCCCGGGAAAAACAGGACGTCTGGTCACCCTACTCAGGGGACATTCAAACAATTTGTTATGAATATGAGATTGACCTGAAGAATAAATGTTTTATAGATGCAGGTAATCACTCACTCAGACAATCTTTCTCTCATAATACTTTACTCTACACAATGCTTTTAGCATACAGCTTATAGCATAGAGCTTTGAAGTATTTTACCAGGCTAATACTTTTACACATAATAGCTTCAATGAAGCAACTCAGTGTTCTTTCGTTACTAGTTCTATAGTGATGTTTTCGAATTAATAACAGAAGCTTGGGCTCATCTGTTAAACTGTCAACTTGAGATGTGAATCCGTGGCCAAAGTAGTTCCACACTCAAGAGGGTTTTTTATGACACTCCTTTGTTTTTTCTTATATATTTACACATTTGTGCCGTCAAACTGTTGTATTTGCAATATGACTCTTGTAGTCGTGCGATATGGCTTTATATGCATATATATAATTTCAGGACTCCAGACTGCGACCTAAAATATTAATTTGCGAGTGAAGTTTTTGCTGAGGTGGCCAATGGCGACTACAGAAATTTACATGTTGTGATTTTGCATGTAATTACTTTTTTTTTCTGATTGTTTTGCGATCACATATTTTGTTATGTTTACGTAATAAACTGAGGCGATGCACATCAAAGTTTTAGTGAAAAAAAGCAGCTCCAGTTGATGAGAGAGCGGAGACGTGAGAAGTGCGTGCAGAAAAGCAGTGTCTATTTTGTGCGCAACTTGAACAAACTACAACAGGTAAAGCTGTCAGCTGTTTGGACATTAATATCGTTAACAATTTGTTTATAATCGATACGGCTTCTTGTTATCAAGATCTTTAGTCTATTTGCTGTGTTCTGTTAATGCGTGAGCTTCATATTATTTGTAGCGCACTTGCCGTCCAATAATCACAATAAGCTTTGTGCTTTGTTACATTTTAATAAACAAAGTATCAGCTTTAAAATTCTGCCAAATTCATAACGAAATTCATAGAATGAATACCACTTTGGCGCTCTTTAATGTGGCATGAGCGCTTGCTTTACCGCCTCAGTTCATGTGAACCCGTCATTATCTTTCTCTTTACTACGATAGTAGGCCTACAAATTAAAAATGAATGGACACCAAAAGGTATTTTATAAGATAGAGTACATCTTAATGAAATGTCTCATGGAATCGCTCATTCAGTGTTTCAAACTGCAGAAAATGTGGAAAACTTGTAAATAATGCCACGTAACAATCATTTACCTCAGAATAACCATTCCGCATCCATAACCTCATCAGTCAGTCCGAAAAAAATAACTATAAATCGGAGCATTTTGCTTAATTTACGCCCTGTATCGCATATTCATATTTTTACTTAACCTGTTGTCTACATGATAAGAAAGAATGCAAGGAGCTAAAGGTAATATTCAATACCTCCTATATAATTGCATGTTACTAATGAAGAAAAACAGACTGGATGTGTGCAAAACATATGACAACATTTATAGGATGCATTGAGGAGGAGCCCAAACTACACTCAATGGCAAAGTGATGCTGAAATAATTATGGTCCATGATATTGGCACAGATTCTGTGTAATATAAACAATTCTTTGTGACTGTATATAGTTCTCAAGTTGGAAAAATGTTAAAATGTAAAAAAAATAATAATAATACACGTTTATTCTATGGCACCTAAAAAAAAATTATTTGGCACCTAATTTTGTTTCTTATAGGAGCCAATGGCTCCTTAATTGAATTTTTTGTCTGGAGCCCTGTATATGTATATCACAGGAACCCAGGGAAAAATATTTTCCTATTAAAACGTTTTCCCTGGGGTTCCTGTGATGTAATGGCTTCAATATCAGAAAAGCATACAATTGCTTCTAAAAAATAAAAACAATAAAATAGTTCAACAGAGCATGAAAAAAATACAAATTAGCAAATGATGTCCAGTTCAAGTTATGTTCTGATCAAAAGTTATGTTCTGATCAAAGTGTAACACTTTGAGGGATTTTTACACTTGAGTCCTCTTTAAAAGAGCTGAATTTAGATACCTTTCAGTTGACCCAAAATTGAAAGAATCTAGTCGTCTTTGCATTTACATTGCACATAACTGAAAGTGGAGTCATAACATTCAGGTCCAAAAAAAAAACTCTTCTTTTGTTTTGTTTTGAAAAATTGTACATTTGGATGTTTTTTGAGAAAAATTTTACGTCCAACTACCCTACTCCAACATTTTCTCATACATGTCGACCTTCAGCTTTTACTGTTAGATTCTCTGTACACTTCTTAGTGCCCCTCACAGTAACCAAGTGAGGGGTCTCTCTTATACACAAAGGACTTCTTTTTTCCATTCGCCTGACAGTCTATTAAAGACACAGTATGAGTCAATACTGGGACACCAGAGCCATCCCACGCTTGCACTCAGCAAACAGCTGCCTCTGAAAGCTCAGCCAGACATAAAACACAAGGCTTCCACAACACCCCTGGCCTATTATGCTATTGACAGATTGACCCATAAAGGTCAAAATAAGTAAGAAATGGGCCTGCTCTACAGTGGGCGGCAAGTGATGTCACGAGCTTCTGAAGGTAGGGCTGCACGATTAATCGAATGTGATTGTCATGCGCATTTTGTTAAAGGGGTCATATGATGCTGCTAAAAAGAACATTATTTTGTGTATTTGGTGTAATGAAATGTGTTTATGCGGTTTAAAGTTCAAAAAACACAGCTTCTGTCGAATCGCGATCTCGATTCCATTTCGATTTATCGTGCAGCCCTATCTGAAGGTACCTACTACAAGTGATTTTTTTTTTTAAACGTTAAGCCAACTTGCAAAGGCAAAGCTACAGTCTAAAGACTATTGTTAATCATAATAAAATAATAACAAAAAAAATAAATATTTGCACTGTACCATTTTAATAAAAGTAACAAAAAGAAAAACTATTTTACAAGCTGCACACGCATGCAAAAATACAACGTTTGCTGATTAATATAACAGAGCAGTAACATAAAGACAGCACAGAAGCCTATTCCAGGGTTCTGTGATGCGCAGGAAAGTACTGAGTTCCTTTGTAGACTTGTCCATGTCATGATCAAATGTTACTGAGCGATTTAAATCAGTAGTGGTAACCTGAGGTGCATTTCCCAAAAGCAATGTCAGATAACTATGGTCGCAAGTTCCATTAAACTCTTGGAACCATTGGAATTTGTGACCATATTTGTTTTGGGAAACGCACAACTGGTAGATAGAAATGCTGCACTCCACCAGATTTACAATTTCAAAATGACAGAAATCTAGAGAAGAACATTTTCGGCACAGAATAGGTGAGATAAAAATTAAAATATTTAAGGGATGGCTAAATTCTCTCAATTTTATAAAACTACATGACCAAGTGCTTTAGATTCAGTAACTCTTTCAGCTCAATACATGTCCTATGGCTCGAAGGCTGCACTTGGTTTTTATACCTTCTGGTACTTGCCCATGCAAATCTCACAGCCACAATGGAACAGTGTTATGGGTGGTTTGGGTGACGTTATGCAGTTATAGTTGGAGTGGTTTTGTTTGGGGCGCACTGCTATGCAGTTGCTGAGATTTCTGGGTGGTGCTAGGTGGTTATTTACTGATTTACTCCAAAGTGTCTATGAGATTCTTGTCCTTGGGATTTTTGCCCATGTTTATAGTTATTTCAAATGTCACCTGTCTAATTAATTTTTTTTTAAAAACAGCTTTTATTGAAACCAAAATGACTTGCTTTCTACTTCCAGGTTTTTATTACGTAATAAAGATGATTAAATCAGCACAAGACCGGCCTGCACAGACACAGATCAACACCTGCTTCTTCATCATGGTCTCTTTGACCCAGCCACTGATGCATTAGTGAAGGACAGGAGAAGGAGGCAGGAGAAGCATAACAGGATCACTGGACTAAAAATAACATTAGGATCCTTTGGAAGGTAATGTTACGTTGTAAAGTAAAGTGGCTGTTTATTTTCAACTATGCGATTGTCTCAGTAGAGCATTATTTGTTTGTTCGGGTACATTTCACTATGGATTCTTTGGTAAACCAATCCCAATTCGACACAGGCTTTGCAAACAGACTTTTACTGAAAAACATAGACTCAAGTAAAAAAAGTGCTGCAGAGATGACATTTTTTGTAAAACCTGGAATTTTTTAGCATTTTCACACTTCTGGATCCATCGAAGTCAATGGTTTTTTGGTTAAATATCTGAAATAAGGTTTGTCAAGCTCAAATTATATATTCATATTTATTTTATGACATAAAATACATCAGTAATACTTCCAGGCTGTCCTACAAAAATATGTAATCACTGCGGCATTTTATGTATGAAATATACAGAAAGTGATCAAAAACAATCCCTTTATAAACAGTGGAGCTGTCAATCACACAGTAAGTTTATCACTGACAGAGAGTTCTACACTTTGGCCAAAACTCCCGGTAAAATCAATGACACTGCATAATGTCTACACTGCATGATGAATATCTTATTTACATTGTGTCTGCACTGTTATGATGAAAGCATTCATGAGAGTGCAGAAATCGTGAGGTCATTGCATTTGTTCGCTCGACAGATAAGGCTTTGATAGCCTACAATGACCAGCGCTGCAATGGGAGTAGATCTAAATTTAATGTTATAATCAGCACATTTAAGGATTAGTTCATCTCAGCAGCTATGATAGTACAGGCATAGTAAATGAGTTCCACATGTAATACTTATTTCATATGCAGAGACATTACCCAATCGTAGCAGTGGACTTTACTTTGGAGTCTTAAAGGAGACCCGTCCATTTAAAGTGTTCAAATTAGAGGACTAAAATCAGGGTAGAAATGGCCTTTTATTTTATAAATTATTACTTTATTATTTTACTATATATAAATTATTATATATAAATAATATTTACAGTAAGAAAATACAGTAAAAAATGATGTAAAAATCCTACTAACATCATAAGTGCACCTCAGGAAACATTATACAATTTAAAATGCAGTTCATGATACCTTAAATACTTAGGGTTAGGGGTTGGTTCAACTTAACCCTAAATATGATAAGTAGCAATAGTTATGCTTGCTCTAGTAACTAGGTAACTAATGCTATGTGGCCAAGAACAGCTGTGGTTTTGTACATGTAACCAAAAGCAATGACCTTACTGTGGTTACAATACAACCACAATAAAACCCTTAATGGAACAATACTGAACACTACAACATGCAATAATATATTACGTTAAATCTACAGATGTAGTAAGAGTTCAACACCGTACTCAACTGAACCAGTTGTATTATTTTCAGCATATGATAGGCTATACTCAGCAGAGTGAGCTCACCTCTGGCAGACAGCTTTTTGGTGTTGATGATTTTGGCAGCATATTCCTGACCAGTAGAGATTTTCAAACATCTTCTCACCACAGAAAAGGCTCCTCTGTAAATCAAAAATAAAATTAGTTCCTCACTGTGAAAATACTACTCTGATCCCCTCTGCCTTTTCTAAAAAAAAATAAAAAAAATGTAGACGTTTCTAAAACCTTGTCTTGAATATCCCCGCTATATATTCATAGAATATATGGGCGGTATCTGTAATATGCTTCTCAACATCAACATAACTCCGTTCTGAAAGTAAATAAACATTACGTTTTAAATAAGGGAATTCCGCTGTTTACTATTCCCGCCAAAAACGGGAAAAGACTAATAAAAAAAAGGCACAGTAATTAATTGCCACTGTGAAACTCTGCGTCATAACAGCACATGAAAGACGCCGAAAAGAGACTTGCGAACGCAGGTACAGAATCAGGTAGGGACTAACAGGTAACTGTCAGTGCATTTAAACAGACTGGACTTTTCAAAAAACGTTTCAGATTGTTATTAGAAGCGTGTGCATAACTAATACTTACTTTCCCAGTTCTTCATACAGCTGATATTCGTCGGTAAACCTGGTGCAGGTTGTTGAAGCCATACTGAGAGCGACGGGAAGAACAATCTGAGCGCAAAAGTGAAATCTGCGGTTACCTCTTCCTATATATCCTCAGTGCGGACTGAATGTAAATGTTTCAACTGTGGAAAGAAATGAAAATGTCCAAGTCTGTCACTACAAATCCTCTTGTATGTGTGAGATGGTGACTGGCACTGTTTGACACCTATTTGAAGTTGAAGCGTCGCACCTCTTCTGATCAGCGATGTCCGATTCGTGTTGTTCTTTTAAACCGGTTCTTTTTAATGATTCAATCCAACCGATTCGAAAGCGTGTGTGAATCATTCGAGTTTCGGGGACTTTCATTTGCTACACATCAATGTTTCTAGTCACAAACGCGTAGCTGATGGAATATATATATATATTTATGAAGAGTGGAAGAGTATTTGTTTATAACGTATTTCAAAAATGTATGAAACCAACGTAAGTAGCCTATTATATTTTTAGAAATTTGCGCGTTTTAAACTATAAAACAAATATAAATAAACTATAGTAGGCTACTGTTAAATTTGCCCCATGTATTCATTTTATAACATCATACAAAGGTTGCATTATAATTTATACTGTCAGCATAAAAAAATTGGTCTGAAATTAGTAACAGTAGGCTCTTAATTATCTCTTATTCGTTTACCGTTGTAGTCATTACGCTTTGTGTTACATTCAAGTTTAAAAAACACATGGTTGACATGGAACTGTAAACAATGCATAATTTCACACAATCACTTTAACCATTAAAACCATTAAAAACATATAGTGATAAACAATAGTAGGATATTTAACTTAATTAATTTAATTGCTTTAAAAAAAGAGCTGTAAAACGCAGTGCGGGGATATCTAAACCCTATTGCGTGATGATTCAAATGAATCAATTGTTGACCGGATCATTCGAACGAACCGATACGTTAAAGTGATTCGAGTTTCCCAACAGCACTTAATCTCTCACATCTCGCTTCCTGCTGTAACAGCGGCTGTTGAATCCAATGCAAGAGCACCCTCTGGCGGCACAAACACGCGTGTACGAGTGTCTGAAAAGATTTACGTGTATAGATTATTTAAATCGCAGGAAATTAGAGAATGTGTGCGGGTAGACTTGTTGATAGACTGATAAAGATAGCCTAAAATGAAGCATCATACAGTACTGTTCATCCTTGGGTACTGTCACCGTGAGTTAACAGGGATAACCAATTATCCTCTTAAATGACTAATCCTGTAAATCCAGTGGAGCATTCTCCCTCATCTACTATACTGTCTCAAAAATCAATGTGATCATAAAAAGCTCCCTCCCCTCCCTTGACGTTTCAGATTAGGTCTATTTGTCACTTTTTACTCACCTGAATATTTATTATAGAGTTGTTTTATGAAAGTGAATTCACACACACACACATATTCCTTTTGTCAGTTATTCACAATGAATAATACATATTTTCTATTTTCAAATAACTTGCAGTGAATTATAGAAAACTGAAAACCACTGCCCAATATTCAAAGTTACCAAGACGATTTTTATTTGAAGTTAATGCAACTTGTTAAAAAAAACAGTTTAAATTACACAATATTAAGTTGATGTAATGATCAATATTATTATATCAACATAAATGTTTAATTGATTTAAGAGAGAGAGAGAGAGAAATCTGTAGAAAAACTGATAATGTCCTGGTAGAATTTTTTTTTTTTTTAATTTGCAAATACTTCCTTTAACCATAAAACACTACACAATGCAATGTGTAATTTAAAATATCGGTAAAACACCTGTAAAAAATCACGACAGAAAATTCCTTCATATTAACACTGTACATTGGGCCATATTTTTACAGACTTTTCTAAGAGTGTAATGTAAACTATGAGCAGTGAGAATTAAAGTATCAGATCATTTCCAGAGGAGGCTGGGGGTTCGGTTTAGTGGGGTAGGAGCAGGCACGGCGCCAGAATTTTTTCTCTACCGGTGCTAAGGGGGGGCTAGACCAATATGTGGGGGTGCTAAGAAAATAAATGATATTGATGACGTCAGAGTTACTTCATAAAGAAATTTTCGTTTTTTTAAAATAAAAGCAGCTGTGGTACACACCATATTCAACAGAAGTGTAGTTTTAATTTATATTTTGCCAACGAATAGGCAAATTCATCAAAATAGATATAATCTTAATACAAGTGACCATAAGACAACGACAAAAACTTTTTACAT
>NW_015666538.1:293454-301107 GCF_001515625.1 Sinocyclocheilus rhinocerous
ACTTAAATAAAACATTAAAACGAACACCACATCACAACCTTAGTGACTATGTAATGGATTGCATATAGCTTACAGAAGGACGATACGTCTGTTGCCGTGGTTTAGCGCAAATGAGGGCTAAACCGGGGCTATTCAAAATTCTGACGGGGCTCTAGTCCCCCCTAGCCCCGGTGTAGCGCCGTCACTGGGTAGGAGGGAGTGAGAAAGAGTTAAACAGCCTGACAGGAAAAAGCTGTTTGAGTGTCAGGTAGTGGCAGTATGGATACTCTTAAACTCTTTTCCAGATGGAAGTGAGGTACATAGTTCATGCATGGGTGTGAGGGGTCAGCGATATGCACTACAGATGCAATGTTTGTCGAATAATTATCCGCAGGAGTCTCTCTGAGGGGAGATTCAGATGATCCCCTCCACTGTCTTGACTATCTGCTGATCTGCAGACACACTGCAGTTCCCAAACCAGACAATGATGCAGATGATGATCTCAACAACAATAGCTAAAAACAATGTCTAACCGGCTATTTGGATTCCAATTCCAACACTAACCAATAGCCCACAAAGCCTAGATGACCTTAGCATAAGGAAATTTCAGAGGTGAAAATGGGTTTTACAGAATAGGGGGAAGTGAGGCACAACCTAACACTTTTTGACTTTCTCGGTTTGTGTAAAATTACATGGGGTTCAGAGTATATTTTTTTTTCCCACATTAATTTCACACTTGTCTAATATAAATACGCAATTTTGTTCCATAATTACATTGATGTTTTTTCCTTTATTTACCCCAAAAGAATGGAAGCGAAATGTGACAACATGCCCCATAGGTGGGGCACATTGTAACATGACCATATGACAGCTTAAAGGGGTCATACTCATATGATGCTATTTTAAATATGTTGACATGCTTTAATGTTCAAAAAACACATTATTTTTCAGATTTTTAAGAATTACAAATTTTGGAGTTTGACAATGGACACATTGCAACCAGGACCCATGCTTGGGACAGCCCTGATCGCAACATACAGCTATACAGCATAGTTCAAAACAATGTGAGCAAACAGATGAAGAAACACATTCAAACATTATAAAAAACACAGAGATGAACACAACACTCCCCTCACTCCACACACAGCTCTCACAGAACAGGAGACAAATAGCCGAGCCAAAATTCTTTACATTTCTTGAAATAATAATTTCTGAACATTGAACATTGACTCTCAGTCTTTATTCACCTGGTTCTCATAGTTTCTCATTTAAATTGATTAAAGTAATTAATGTGAATTACATCCCTAATGTCATAGAATAGCATAGTTCTAATAATAGCGGGGCACATTGTAACGCAGTTGGAATTTAAAACTGGTTAGTGTCTTCTGATAATTAGCCAAGCATTAAAGAACTAAACTGCTAAACACCAGAATGGAGATTAAAATAATAGCAGATTTGTCTCATTTTAAATAAACACTAAAAACGGAGATGAACATTTTACTTTAGCCAGAAATTTACTTTTGCCATGGTTAAATTAAAGTTCAGCAATATCTTCAAAAGATTTTTGAATTTTGGCACTTTTTTTCCGTTATATAGTAGTAGTAAATACCGTAAGTTTTGCTATGCTATAGCATGTGTGGAAAAGTTTAAACCATGTGTGTTACAAATAAACCCACATTATTTTGTGCCCTACTCACCCCTACCAGGGCCGGATTATCAATGGGCATTACAGGCACGGGCACGTGCATATTTGGGGCGCAAGCGAGGGGAAGAAAAAAGTGCAAATAGCGTGCTTGTTGGCAAACGCTATTTACACTAACTCTGTCCACCAATGTCTGGTTGGGACACTCAAGATTTAAAAAAGACACATTCAACTCAATGTCTTCAGTGGTGTAGGCAGTAAAGTGTAAAATTTTCAAAACTGGCTTTTGACGCGATCGACCCAGGTTCGAATTCACCTTTTACCGAGCTATAGACACCGATCAGGCATAACATTATGACCATCTTCCTAATATTGTGTTGGTCCCCCTTTTGCTGCCAAAACTGCACTGACCCATCGAGGCATGGACTCCACTAGACCCCTGAAGGTTTGCTGTGGTATATGGCACCAAGATGTTAGCAGCAGATCCTTTAAGTCCTGTAAGTCGCAAGGCGGGGCCTTGTTTGTTCTTGTTTGTTGAGCACATCCCACAGATGCTCGATTGGATTGAGATCTGGGGAATTTGGAGGCCAAGTCAACAACTCAAACTTGTTGTTGTGCTCTTCAAACCATTCTTGAACCATTTTTGCTTTGTTGCAGGGTGCAATATCCTGCTGAAAGAGGCCACAGTCACCAGGGAATACTGTTTCCATGAAAGGGTGTACATGGTCTGCAACAATGCTTAGGTAGGTGGTATGTGTCAAAGTAACATCCACATGGATGGCAGGACCCAATGTTTCCCAGCAGAACATTGCCCAAAGCATCAAACTGCCTCCGCTGGCTTGCCTTCTTCCAATAGACCCTTTTAGGGCCGACGTCACAATTACGTCACCGCGCTAGCTGGAGGCAAAACAAAGGGGATACTGGAGGCGGCCAATTCAAACCAGCGCAGATTCAGCTACATATGGAGCTTAAAATATCGTCTTATTGTGATGTTGGGTGCCAGAATCGACGTAGTAGAGGCTCCAATTTTTTATTTTAAATCATACCTGCTGCCACCGCCAGACAAAAAGCCGACAACAGCTGTTGGACTGGACAGAAACGATAGTCAAAAATGCTCGCGTTTGCAGCACACACTTCTTGTCAGAAAAGGTTAAATAAAGTATTGTCTTTTGTTGTTATATATTATGGTTTGTGTTACGCTTCTAAAGATTTCTTATGCATCTCACGACTATGTCGTGTATGAAATAATGTCTGTGTGCATGTGTGTAAAACAACAAACTGACTATTTATATGCTTAATGATCTGTAATTGTATATACATTGTTGTGATTGATTGTGCCTGGAATTTTTAAGAACTTGGTAAGAAAAAAAATAATCAAATACAGAAAGTTCAAAATTAGTTTCTGGAATTTTTATTTCTAGAAAATATTCACATCTTAAATGTACTGTATGTAAAGTAAAGGTATGTAATGTCACTGTAAACTTACATCATTTACAGGATGCATATACTTTAAAATAACCATTTGTATCATTACATGACACACACATCTTCAAATAATAGATCCATCACATTGAATGTTTAACTTTTTTGTATTTTGGCCCAGTTCACTCTAATGTAGCTGTAAAAATAGTTGCTTGCTGAAATTGAAATATATATGCATCTTCATGACTAGACAAACACAGGTGAGTTTCTCTTTATTATAACGTTACACGTTAGGTTTGTCTATAGATGTGAATCACTCAGCCGGAGGTAATCCTGTCAGACCATCTATGCTTTGAGATAGTGTGTAGGGTCGGCCAATCTGGTTTCGTCCATTAAAGTTAACCTTTTCAAATAATCCCGGACAGCGAGTGACTTTACATATGCAGGTAAAATCATTGCTTAAAAAAAAAAAAAAAACAAGCTAACAAACTTCATAGCTAGCGTTAGTGAAGCGGTCAGGGGAATCTTTCTGCCTCCACCTAAGCTCCGCCCACAGAAAAACATCACAATGTTTACTAACAGAAAAAGGGTCTATAGTGCATCCTGGTGCCATGTGTTCCCCAGGTAAGCGATGCACATGCACCCAGCCATGCACATGATGTAAAAGAAAACGTGATTCATCAGACCAGGCCAACTTCTTCTATTGCTCCATGGTCCAGTTCTGATGCTCACATTCCCACTGTTGGCGCCTTTGGCGGTGGACAGGGGTCAGCATGGCCACCCCGACTGGTCTGCAGCTATGCAGTCGCATACGCAACAAACTGCGACGCACTCTGTATTCTGACACCTTTCCATCAGAACCAGCATTAACTTCTTGAGCAATTTGAGCTACAGTAGCTCGTCTGTTGGATCGGACCACACAGGCCAGCCTTCGCTCCCCACGTGCATCACTGAGCCTTGGCCGCCCATGATCCTGTCGCCGGTTCACCACTGTTCCTTCTTTGGACCACTTTTGATAGATACTGACCACTGCAGACTGGGAACACCCCACAAGAACTGCAGTTTTGGAGTTGCTCTGACCCAGTCGTCTAGCCAGCACAAATTGGCCCTTGTCAAACTCGCTCAAATCCTTACGCTTGCCCATTTTTCCTGCTTCTAACACATCAACTTTGAGGACAAAATATTCACTTGCTGCCTAATATATCCTACCCACTAACAGGTGCCGTCTCTGCCGTGATGAAGAGATAATCATTGTTATTCACTTCACCTGTAAGTGGTCATAATGTTATGCCTGATCGGTGTATAATCACTCATGAAACACGAGCAGAATGGATTTTTGTGTAAATCGTTCATAAAGCCGTTCTGATGTGAACTTTGGAATTCATGAAAATGTTTGTATTTTCAAAATGTTAGTTGGTACGAAAGCAAAGTACAACTGCTCCCTACCACGTGTAATGGTGCGTAAAACATTCTGTGTTCTTTTTGGCAAACTGATGACACTGAATTTTGATGCACTGGCACTGCCATTATAATATTTTACAAGTGCTTTTTCTTTATTTATTTATTTGTTTGTTTGTTTGTATTAATAACTGTTTAACTTTGGGTAAAACGCAGCGCTGGTCACAGTTACTTTTTACCCAGCCGTTCAATCAATGTAGGAGGGGCAGGACAAATAGCACACCAACCAACCTACTTGTACTGAACAACGACTGAACAACAATGGAGAAGTTAATATTACTGGTTACTGCATTTTTATATTCAGTAATATTCTTCAAAATGAGATAATAGTAATATGTTACTGCCGTGGATATTCCAAAGCATAGCAACCAAATCATCTCTGGAAAAACGCTGTGCCACCAAAGCGTTCTCAAGCGCCAACAGCTGTCCATTTTTAGAAGAGCGCCCAGCATTTTTTCAGCTGGCAAAAAAACGCTTTGGTGGACATAAGTTAATTGAATATTTATTGTTAGTCATATGGCCTATTTGTCTTTTTTTTCTTTTTTTTTTTTGCATTTATGAAATATGGAGCCAAACTTGAAAAGAGTCCAGAAGATTCCACTACATTCCTGAACACGTAACTTACTTAGTTGTAATTCATAGGCCGGGATTATGCTAATTGTGAATGAGCGTGCACACGTGCCCTATTTATGAATGATTGGAATTTATTAATATGCACGTTTAACTATCAAATCTTATGTTTACGAAGCATTTGTGAATTCGGAGGAGAGTTTTCGAGAAGGTCTGTTTTACGCGTAAATTACTACAAAAATACTGAGGTGCAAATAGTATCTGCTAATATAAAGTATAGCATAATTACTATTTACACTTATTGCAAAGATTGCTGATGGTCCAGGAAAGCATTGTTGCAATGATGTGGTGTAAATCCTGTATGATGGAGAATATCTATAGGTGTTGATATTGTTCTTCAGGTTATGATCCTAGGCTGTAAATCCTGTATAAGCTAGAAGTGTTTCAATAATTCAAAACCTTGATTGTGCTTGCGTGTGTGTGTGTGTGTGTGTGTGTGTGTGTGTGTGCCAAGGGGCTTCTGAATTCTTAATCCGGGCCTGACCCCTACTATAATATAATATATTTTCTGCATAATTCCATGTTACAAAGCCACATCTTTTCATAGAAACATGTTATTTCAAACACTTAACTGTTGTTATAGTTATTTTGGAGCAAAAACATCGTATTAATTTAATAAACTGTCATGTTTTGATGTCATGCTAAGCTAACATTATAGCTAGCCCTTAAGCACCGGTTGCCAGGAGCGATTATGTTTTTTATTTCACAGTAATATCAGTTAACTTCAGCCTTTCTGCAAAGCAGTGTATCTGTACTTCCGTTACCTACGCACCAGAGATTCTCAGGAAAATGCAAGAGTGCTGAATAACAACTAGAAATACAAAAGGTAATTTTTTTACGTATTTACAGTTGGGCTCTTTTGGTGACTCTTTTGGTCCTCAATTTTAGATAAAAGCGTCTGCTAAATGAATAAATGTAAATGTAACGCTATTGATCATATCAAACTTACCATTCTGTATCTGCCTTTTGATGGTGGGAAAAGTAGGCTAGCAAGCAGCAACTTTAGCATCATCTGTGAATCTGTTTTTAATAATAATTAAAAATGTTATAAATTATGCATTTAGCAGATGCTTTTATCCAAAGCGACTTACAGTGCATTCAAGCTATACATTTTTTGTGTGTTCCCTGGGAATTGAACCCACGATCTTTTGCGCTGCTAATGCAATGCTCTAGCACTGAGCCACAGGAACATTAAATGAAAAGAAGATAAAGTTTTAAAGTAGGGATGCACGATATTATCGGACCAATATTGGAATCGGCCGATAAAGGCTTTAAATGTAAATATCTGCATCGGCCCGATATGAAAAATTATGCCGATAAACGGAATAACTCACATGTGCTCAGGGTGTGCTAGAAATTAGATCACGTCAGCAGTGTGGCTCATTCTTGAAGCAAAGTTTTGCCTGAATGGTGATTGGATTCACTGTTTTGGATCGCTGCATTTAAACTGAGAATGCACTGTAAAGATCATGAGCATTTGGTGTGTGATAGAGTACATAGTAATAGCACGTGCAGTGGCAGCCTCCCTCGGGTCCTAATGCCCGCTAAGTAGGGAGTTTTAATTCTGTAGGGGGCGCTGTTGGCCTACTTCTAATAAAATGAAAGCAAAATACACAAATAATATTTAGATTGTGTTTGATTAAATAAAGCAGTAATTGATGCCATAAAATCATGAGTATGATTTTGATTTAAAGGTCAGATGCTATAGCTTACATGATCAAAAAAAAAAAACACAAACATGACACTTAAATTAAATAATTTTATATATACTGATTTATCCATTAATGTGTAATATGTTATATTTTTTAAACAAATTATGAGCTCTAAAAGATTTTCAGAATTTTTACAACTCTTTTGCTTTAGACCATCTACAAATGTTAAATCTTAAAATAAAATGTTAAGGTTACTACTGCATCTTTCTGAAAAAAGGAGGGGGCTTTGTAGAAAACGAAGCGTTTGAGAGAGGCGGGGCATAGAGGACCTACAATAATGTATAGTATTTGAAAAATAATGTGTTTTTTTGAACATTAAAGCATGTCAACATATTCTGTTACACCAAATACACAAAATAATGATCTTTAACAAAGCATCATATGACCCCTTTAATTCTAACAAATAAGTTATTTTGAAAAACTAACCAAAATGAAAAATAATTTGCTTATAATTTCTGCACAGCAGAGACTTGGTGTTGTTTCCAAACAAAAGGAAATATATCGGTATCGGTTATCGGCCAAATATGTTGAAATTATCGGCATTTCAGATATCTGCAACATATTTAAACCTTTATAACTATTTCTGTGTAACGTGGGGTTTGTGTTTTGTTTGTGTTTCTTGTTCATTGCTCTCATGTCTTTTATTTTGGAGTTTAGTCATGGTTCCTGTCTATTCATGTTGTTCCTTTGCCCTCTTGTATTCCTGGCCTGCGTTCAGCCCCGACAAAAGGCCATTCTTTGTGTTCTTTTTGAAGAATTTTCGGAGCCTGATGAAATCGGTATAAATACGTGTTTAATACTGCAAAATAC
>NW_015666538.1:301231-305142 GCF_001515625.1 Sinocyclocheilus rhinocerous
TTTTTTTTTTTTTTCATTTTTGTAAAATATTTCATGACAATTCTTTTTCTAAAAACTTTTCAACATATTTAAACCTTTATAACTATTTCTGTGTAACGTGGGGTTTGTGTTTTGTTTGTGTTTCTTGTTCATTGCTCTCATGTCTTTTATTTTGGAGTTTAGTCATGGTTCCTGTCTATTCATGTTGTTCCTTTGCCCTCTTGTATTCCTGGCCTGCGTTCAGCCCCGACAAAAGGCCATTCTTTGTGTTCGTTCTGAAGAATTTTCGGAGCCTGATGAAATCGGTATAAATACGTGTTTAATACTGCAAAATACTATAGTATTTTTATGTTACATTAATCAGTATTTAGCACACAATAGAAGACATTGCAATTACTAAATGATATTTAGACAGACTTAAAGAAGTTCCAGATCTATACTTGTGCTCTTATTATTTCAGTTATTTTGCCTTTAATGTAAATAAACATGTGCAAACAATATACTTGCTCTTGTGAATTTATTTTGATGTTAATTACATTGTGCGAGCCGTCTCTTTAATACCGCGTGGTTTATATACATGCTGCTGCTGATTGGGCTGACATTTTTGACACACCCACCAAACAAGAGAAAACGTATCTCAAACCCCGTTGCACACCGTTTCCAGGAAACATGTCGTTCAAACCGGAAACCGTAGCAAAACGGTGCACACCGGTTTGAGCTTGAACTTGCCCCAGATGGACAATCCACAACATATGCAAATAACAAAGTGCTCATGAAATCTGAATAAAGATTTATGCTTTGTATGTATGCATTTATTCGCCTTGTACGTTCATGGTTTATGTAATTGTTTTTTTATTCGTACAGTACGGTAACTGCAAATGTTTTTCTAACAATGATTTCGTTAACAGCATTCATTTTTTTGCAGTTAATAATTTAAACGTCGGTTAAATTAATAATGAATAAAAACACATTAGGCTATGGAAACTGTAATGCTAAAATTCCATAGAATTTGCGCAATCTTGAGGAGTCTAAAATAGATATTACTCCCTCAGGACATAAAATTATACACACATCATAACGTATTCAGAGAAATAACACTGACTGCGTATGGATTTAAAACAAACATGAAGCTTTATTTCTAAGATTATGCGTGGTAATCTCTGAATTTTAATACAATAGAGCAATATAGTAACAGACTTGTATTGTAATATGTAGGCTATTGTATATCCGAATCAGTTTCAGATACTAACAGATATATATTCATGTTTAATATTTCCTGCGTAATTACGTACATAAAGAAATGTGTGCAGCTGACCCACCCACCTAAACGATTTCAATATAGTGCATATCCTGCCCGAAAAGACCATAAACATTGCAGATAACATCTTAAGTAAAAATTAATTTGATTCCAGCCAGCCTGTGCTGCGCTCATGTATTACATTACTTGTGCGGTTCTATTGTATTACTTAAAAAATAAAATCTAGTACAGTCAGATGTTATAATGTGTAACTTTTCCACACACTTTTTTTTATTTTCATAAAGGAACAATGAAAAGAATTCTACCATTGCATTGCTCACGAAAGCTAATGTATCCTCAGGAAGGAATCTATTTCACATTGGCTTGCATCGAAAGAAAAGGAGGAATCTCAATGGGCTTATTGTAGGCTACTAAACCACATGTCCATGCAGTAAACTAAGATGCTTAATGCAGCATTTTCTGGATTTAGGGCAGAATTAACCCTTTAACGCGTACGATCACACCGGTGTGATCAGTCTTGGCCTTGTACATATTTCAGAATCGGAATATCAGGTATTTCCTAATATAGTGAGCATGTTTGTGAATATTTTGAGTAAAACAGGAAAAACGAAATAAAAGCGATCCATGTGTCATACAGAATCTATTGGGTCACCAAAATCTATTTTTAAAAGCTTTTTGTATTAATTGAAATGTCTCCTTTAATAAGGTTTAAAAACATGACATACATTTTACCTTTATATTAGAAATTATCTTGTTTTTTTCCATTGACACCACCTATTTTGTCATGTCTTTCATGGCCTTCTATGAAAGTGTACTTGGGATATGAATAATTAAATTAGAAAAAAGTCCATACATTTTGCCATTCTTATAAATATCTATCTGTGCTTTTTTGCTGGTAATGATTTTTTTCTAAGTAAATTCATGATTATTAATTAAAATCATATTATTTAGTTCAGTACCTCAGTAACCCCTCAACCCCGTTACACAAATCATTCTCCCCCCATAAAAATAATGAACTGATCCTTATGTGACATAATTAACAGGAAGTGACATCATATAAGTCTTCTGGTCAACATTCTGTGGAGACTCAGGCAAGTTACCACCTTCTTTTATAACTATAACTTATTAATATTTTGATATTATGATTGTCAAGCTTAACGACTCAACCCCGTTACATCAGATAAAGATAGAAAACTATTACTTGTGAAAATGATCTTTGTTATTTTAACAATATACATGATTTCTTAATATCATGCATGCCATGTGTTCTCCTGTTATTCACTACATTTAGAACAGTGGCCATTTTGAGCAAAAAATCACAACCCCGTTACTTATTTGATCATAACGGGGTTGTGAGATTGTGACAGGGTTGTGTTTTTAACACTTTGGTTCTGAAATTATCCAGTAATTTAAATTAATTATTATATTTGATCAAGAGTCTTATTCCACATGCATACATGCATAAGTTGAATGTAGTAATGTCCATGTTAAAACTGTGTGTGTGTGTATGCACATGTGTGTTCTGCCTAGATTTTCACATCTCAGTGTTAAGTAAATTGCTCTGAAAGAATGTTTGATTTAATGATATCAATTTAAACATCTACAGACATCTATGAGTCTGTGATGGCACAGAAAACAGCGGCAGAAAGGCAAAGGCAGTATCGTGCGCGCCTAAATGCTGATCCTGAAAAAAGGGAGAAATACCTGCAGAAAGAACGCCAAAGATGGAGAAAAAATGTAGACACAGGGAAAAAGAAAAGAATCAATGAGTTAAGTGAAAGACAACAGCGGCTGAAGCGTAGAAAGTGGAGAGCAGCTTACTAAAGAAGCAAGGAGAGGAGAGAAGCACTGAGGAACTTTACCACTCCTCCACAAAGTCCAGATCATGCCCCAGAGCAGTATCCATGTCCAGGATCTTCAAGGTAGAGCAATGAGCAGTTAAGAGTGTAAGAAAATGACTAGGCTGAGTGTTAGCAAGTGTTAGAAAATTAAAAGTGTAGTTAATAAAAGCTCTTTTAGTTGTTTAGGTTGTATGCGATAGTTTACTGACTGAAAGACCATCCGATTGATGACTGCTCGCCGTTTTGGCAGCCATCAACCAGATTCCTTTTTTCAAGAACTTTTTCCCATCTACAGAGTCCTGATATCTTTCATCCTTTTCCCTGTGTTCTTTCCCCTTATTCTCCATCATATCCATTTCTCGTCATTACTGACTATTGATTGTGTTTGTAGGCAACATGTGGAGGGGAAGAAAAAAATAAGAAAAGAAAGATACAGGCTGAAGAAGAAAATAGAACTACTTCAGGAAAGACTGGACAAACAAAGAAAACAGAGAAAAATACAAAAAAAGGTGCCAACGTTTAAAGAAGCATTCCGATTCACCACGCTCAAAGGTGAAAGAGCTAACAGCAAATTGCTCCATAAACTCCAGAATCAGGAAGACATTGCTGTATCACCAATCACTGATTATAGACATCAGTAACAAATATCAGCAGACCACCAAAGAAAGGGAAAGACAACTAATTGCAAAAGTGACAACAGGGAGAATTGTCAAAAAATACAGGTTACAGAGATTTGCTGAGGATTCCCTTGGCTTTTCGAGTAAGCGTTGGCAACATAAGGAGAGTCTTAACTTTAAAAGGAAGAAGACCAACAGGTTCACTGATGAATTCAA
>NW_015666538.1:306855-313001 GCF_001515625.1 Sinocyclocheilus rhinocerous
GAATCAATGAGTTAAGTGAAAGACAACAGCGGCTGAAGCGTAGAAAGTGGAGAGCAGCTTACTAAAGAAGCAAGGAGAGGAGAGAAGCACTGAGGAACTTAACCACTCCTCCACAAAGTCCAGATCATGCCCCAGAGCAGTATCCATGTCCAGGATCTTCAAGGTAGAGCAATGAGCAGTTAAGAGTGTAAGAAAATGACTAGGCTGAGTGTTAGCAAGTGTTAGAAAATTAAAAGTGTAGTTAATAAAAGCTCTTTTAGTTGTTTAGGTTGTATGCGATAGTTTACTGACTGAAAGACCATCCGATTGATGACTGCTCGCCGTTTTGGCAGCCATCAACCAGATTCCTTTTTTCAATAACTTTTTCCCATCTACAGAGCCCTGATATCTTTCATCCTTTTCCCTGTGTTCTTTCCCCTTATTCTCCATCATATCCATTTCTCGTCATTACTGACTATTGATTGTGTTTGTAGGCAACATGTGGAGGGGAAGAAAAAAATAAGAAAAGAAAGATACAGGCTGAAGAAGAAAATAGAACAACTTCAGGAAAGACTGGACAAACAAAGAAAACAGACATAAAAATACAAAAAAGGTGCCAACGTTTAAAGAAGCATTCCGATTCACCACGCTCAAAGGTGAAAGAGCTAACAGCAAATTGATCCGTAAACTCCAGAATCAGGAAGACATTGCTGTATCACCAATCACTGATTATAGACATCAGTAACAAATATCAGCAGGCCACCAAAGAAAGGGAAAGACAACTAATTGCAAAAGTGACAACAGGGAGAATTGTCAAAAAATACAGGTTACAGAGATTTGGTGAGGATTCCCTTGGCTTTTCGAGTAAGCGTTGGCAACATAAGGAGAGTCTTAACTTTGAAAGGAAGAAGACCAACAGGTTCACTGATGAATTCAAGAACAAAGTGAAGACGTTTTATATAAGAGATGATGTCAGTAGGATCACAACAGGGACCAAACAAACACTCACAAGGAAGAAAGTCAAGATGCAGAAAAGGTTCACTAAAAATACACTAAAAAATACACTGGTGGATACACTAAAAAATCTTCACAGAAGATTTTTATCAGAGAACTCTGATGAAAAGATCTCATATTCTCTGTTTTGCCATCTTCAACCTTTTTGGGTTGTTACTCCAACGATCTCAGAACGAGACACATGCATGTGTAAGTTGCATGAAAATCTGAGCTTCGTGGCTGAGAAGCTCAATCAGCTGAAACTTATTGAGACTAACAATCTCGAAAAATTGGTAGAGAAGGTATGCTGCAACTCATCCAACAAGAGCTGTATGTACGGAGAGTGTGTACACTGCATGGACAAGAGTATCCCAATTTCCGGTACATATAGCAGTACGACAAAAGTATCTTTCACCCAGTGGGTAACAGAAGATAAGGAGATGGGTAAAAAGAAAGAGGGAGAAGAGAGGTCAACTGTCAAGGTCACCATCAAGAAATCTGTGGAGGGCACACAGGAGAACCTCACTGAGCTGTTCCACACCTACCTACTGCGGTTCAAACAGCATCACTTCAACATCAAGCAGCAGTTTGCCTTCTGCCGCGAGCTGAAGAAGAACATGTCAGGGGAAGAGGCCTTGATACATATTGACTTTTCAGAAAATTACAGCTGCAAATACAGCTCCCAGATCCAAGCAGTCCACGTTGGAGCTTCACACCACCAGGCCACTCTGCATACAGGGGTGTTGTATGTTGGTGGAAAACCAGAGCCTGTGTGCTTCAGCACAATCTCTCCCTGCAGACATAAAGGCCCTCCAGCAGTATGGCAACACCTCAATCCAGTGCTGGATTACCTTCAGGCCACACATCCACAAGTGTCTGTGCTGCACTTTTTTAGCGATGGCCCCTGTACGCAGTACAAACAACGAGGCAACTTCTTTCTTTTTAGGACAGAATTAGACAGAAGAGGATTCAAGGCTGGCTCTTGTAATTATTTTGAGGCAAGTCACAGCAAAGGAGCCCCGGATGGCGTCGGTGGAGCCTTAAAAAGAACCACTGACATGATGCTGGCAAAGGGACGTGATATCTCGGATGCATATGAAGTGTTCAAGGCCTTGACCGAGACAAACACAACAGTGAAACTGTTCTTTGTAAAGAGTGAGGATGTTGAGAGTGCAATGGAGAAAATGCCAAAGCAAATACCAGCAGTCCCAGGAACAATGAGAATCCACCAGGTGATTACTCTGGCTCCAGGAGAACTGATACACCGTGATGTCAGCTGCATGTGCGCAACACGGCAGCAGTTTGACTGCAAGTGCTTCAACACACAGTGTTTCAGTTTTGGCCAGAAGGTACCAACTGCTGTGCCACAGCCAGCCAGTGAAGGGAATCCACAGCCACAGCCAGAAAAGGAAATCCAGTGGGGAAGTCCAGAGCTGGTTGGGCAGTGGTGCATGCTCAGATATGATCAAGAGCTGTATCCAGGCATCATCCTTAGCACAGATGAAACACATGTGCAAGTGAAATGTATGCATCGTGTTGGGCCAAACCGATTCTTCTGGCCGGCTCGGGATGATATCCTCTGGTACCTGTTTGAGGATGTACTTGAAATCATTCCACCCCCAAAGCCTGTGACAAAGCGCCATGTGGAGATCTTGAAAGAGGTGTGGGCCAGATATTGAATGTCATGAAGCGGCCACACAAGTTATATGTTTTATTTTGATGACCTATTCAGTCAGTTTCTAATGTTCTAATGTATACTATGTTATTGTTGTTCTTCCTGCAGTCGGGTTAATAAAACTCAGTTCAATTGCAATTTATATCTGTTGTCTTTTTTGGTTACACAATGAAATACAGTGTTTATAGAAAATCTTACAGTAAATTTGAGTAAAAAAAAACAGCTATTTATATGTTAAACTGCATTTGTCTCTTCAACCCCGTTACCATCTTCAACCCTGTTACCCTAGTCTCAACCCCGTCACACCTACATTTTTATTAATTATTTTTTTAAGTTTATGAAAAAGTAATTTCATTTTTGTTGAACTCAGTCTGAAATGTTCATAGCAATCATAAGAATACTGATTTTTGTTCAAATTCTGAAGTTAAGCCACTTCTTTGATCAAAAATGATGAGGTTGCTGTCACAAAACGTTCAATTTCAGGCTTTAGTATAGCAAAAGTGTGAGATTTTATATAACTTTTATATTTGCAAGTACTGAATTAGTGTGAGGGACATCTAATTAATAGGAAAATGTTTATTTAATTACAAATACATTTTATAGTCATATTCAGAGAGCTCCCATAGTGTCCATAACGGGGTTGAAGACTAATAGTGCCCATATCTTAAAATAATGACCAATAATAATAGGGATTTGATGTCTGAGGTGGGAAAATATGGTTTTCTGGAAGTTAAATATGTCATTAATGTTGTGGGGTGTTCAGAAAAGTAATGCATTTTGGTAAAAAATCGAAAAATGTGCAAGTCCAAATCGTACCGGTTTCGTGGAATGACTAATAAATCAAAATCATGTCAGTTGCTGCAATTCATTCGTAGTAAATTCCCCTCTCAGTTGTTTACCTTGTAAAATTCCAGCACCTTCATAAAGACCAGTAATACTGTATATAGCAGAGTGTACACTGGATCAAGACCAGTACCACCAGAAAAGAAAAGTACCATTTTTTTCCTGTACCACCAGAAAAGAAACAGTCTAACTGTTTAAAGATCTAGTGGAGAGAATTGCCTGCTGGAAATATTCTTCATAATTAGCCAAATTGTGAAATTACCCTAACTTTTCTACACGCAGCCCAACTGCAAAGAGAGAACAGGGAATCAACTTGGAGGTTTTATACAAGTGTAAGAGTAAACATTTTTAATCATGAGCTCATAAACAGATTTTACAAGACTGGCTGATGGCAAATAACAGTGTGTGTTTTAACAGTAAAGCTTTTCAAAGTGTAATACCTGAAAACTTTACTTGCACAAAATACTGTTTGACCATATGTGCAGGTTATCTGCCATTCAGAATTTGTACTATTTAGAGATTGTTGCCCATTTACTTACAGGCCCAAGTCAAAAGATCCCAAGTCTCTGCTCTCTAGTCTCTAGATATATCGCAGGTCCCTCAAGGGTAGGAGTTTGCTTAACTCATTAAGTTGATACAATACTAATGCTTGCCCAGTAAGCACTGGATTCTTTGACAGTCTCTTACCTGCATTCGATATATGATGTGTTTACAGTACAACATGTCTGGGCAAAACAGACCCTAAAAAATACATTTTTGTTATCGTATTTTAAGTCATGCACGCAGTTCATTGATTAAATCTTCATGTTAGTGCTTTGATGAATGCGTGGTTATAAACGTGTACTGTTACACCTGCCAGACATAACAACAGATAACACCGTGTCTACACCGGTGCCGTCATTGTCATATCAGCTTGAGGCTGTCTACACTGAACGCATCAAAGCTAAAATTCCAAATTTATTTGTGCTGTTGTCAGGAGTAGTGCAAGTGTGTGGAGTATGTAATATGCCACAACCAGTGTATATAGTATCACTGATTATAATTTGTGTTTACATACTGTAAGAGTCTGTTTGAATGTGATGTGTTTGTGAATAGTTAGATGATTCAGATAGTACTCGGGTTTGTACACTATTGAAAATAAGGAATCTTCAATGGTTGTATGCAGCATTTTTCCATTTTAGCATTTTTGGATGTTCTCGAGTTGCTAAATGGTTCTTTGAAGATTAATCATTTCATCTGACCTGTCATAATAATCAAGCCAATAGATATTATTGTAGCCCTATGGGTTTCACAGACTGTTAACCAAACTGTGTATTTCTTTTTGTCAAATCCTAATTAGTAGGCCTATGCAAGAGGGGCTAAAAGAGCACATTTGCATGGAATATGCCAATATCCAAGTGAATAGTGGGAGATGACATCCAATTCCAGTCTTTGGTGTGATTTTAGATAAAATTATCAGAACTATAGTTCCTTTTTCACAAATGGATAGCATTGAAACAAGTTAGAGCGAGAAATAAATTATATCAGAGTGATCTTATCTTTAACAAAGGAAAAGTTTGTGTTTCAGATAGAATTTTAAAAGCAATTCTTTGTAATACCATGGCACACTAAGAATACAGTATGGGAAAGGCACACCTAAAGGATAGTTAAATGCTTTTATACACTGTTCACAACGCATATTGTTCCAAAGAAGTTTTACTTTAAAAGTACCTTAATATCCTCAGTGAGTAAGCAAAAAGCAAATGTGGTAACGAAAAAAATATTTCACATATTAAGTAGGATGAGGGGGGAAAAAAACTGGGAAAACAGGACTCAGCAGATGGAACCCATCTTCTGGCTGCTACATTTGTAAACAAATGTCCATATGCCAAATAGTCCATATGCCGAATCTCAAGAATCGTCTGTGATAGGGGGCTATCTGGATGTGAAAGTATGCGTCTTTCAGATCTAAAGAAAAAAAGAACCAGTCCCCTGGGCACACTTGCAAGAGGATCTGTTTCAAAGTAGTCATCCTGAATGGCCGTTTCATAAGGGCGTGGTTCAGGCATCTGAGATCGAGGATGGGTCGCAGACTGCCATCCTTTTTGGGGACGAGGAAGTACCGTATTGTCCCGAATATAAGACGATGTTTTTTTCTTGGAAATACATCTGAAAACTAATTAAATTAACGTGTGCGTCCTTGCTCTGAACCAAGGTGGGAACCACGCCGCGGAAGCGCAGGGGTCTTCGAGCTCTAGCCGCCGGCTTCTCCTCACTCTAGGCCTCCGGCCTCCACTCACTCTAGCCCGCTGTGTGTGACGCTGTGTTTCGTTGTGAAAGTGAAACTACTTTGTTTGGCCTTCCAAAAGAGGACACGACTAGAAATCAGTGGTTAAGTTGTATTTACAACACTGTTCCAGAACAGTTCAACCCAAATATTCAGATGTGTCCAGCGCATTTTATGGAGGACTGTTTCCTGATCCTGGTAGAGTAGACTACAATGCCGGCTGTTCTGTCTCACAGACTGTAAGTAAGTTTTATAAAGAATTTGCCACTGACGATTCAAACGCGAGTTTTGAGCAGTGTAGAGTAGCGTTTGTAGTTTGTCATTTCTCCGATCACAAATGCAGACATGGTTTTATGTTTACGCGGCGCGATGCAATGCAACGCGTAAAAA
>NW_015666538.1:313222-314493 GCF_001515625.1 Sinocyclocheilus rhinocerous
GCGTTTCAGAAAGGCGGCGCATAGAGGAGAAACAATAAAGTACAGTATGTGGAAAATGTTTTTTTTTACTTTAAACCGCATAAACACATTTCATTACACCAAATACACCAAATAATGTTTTTTTTAGTAACATCATATGACCCCTTAAAAGGAAGTGTCTCCTCTTCTGCAGCCGGTGTTTTCTGATGCCAAAGAAAGAGGTTGGTTTACACCAAATCATGGGATTTGCTCTGGGTGCGGCCCACAGTTAACGTGTTCTTGGCTGCGATTGCTACTGAACATGTACCAGCTGATTGTGTTTCTTTTTCACATTGTTTCTTATTTCATGCATGGGACAAGATGGCTGAGACCTCTCTGTTCTGCTTGTGTTTCTTCTTGGGACTTGTCTATAGTCCAAGAAGGTTTAACGGGGCCTCTCACTATAGTTTTGTTGTTGGCCTTGACAACCCCCTTGACAAAAGAGGAGGATGTGTCACTCTGCACGAGCTCTATGCTGCGATGGTGTTATGGATTTACAACGATCATATGAGCTAGTGGCATAAATATTGTCAACTGTTTGCTTGTTTTGGTGGCTGCATCAAGATCAAGGGTGTTGTTATAGTGTTCCCATAGTTCAGCTCCTGATGCTACATTGAGTAAACCTATGAAAACCTCTGTTACATAACCCTGGTTCCTTTATAGTACTGAATAAAACACTGCGTAGCTCTGCGGTACTTGGTTTCTGCTACAATTACCTTTTAAGAATAATCTGAGGAGCGATGGCACAGGCGCATCCTTTTGAGACACTGATGATGCGGCGCCTCAGAGGGCAGCTTTAGATCCATCAGCCAATGAATTGGTGTGATTCTATATGGGCTTCAGACAATGGTTTTGAAACTTAAGCAGAGACTAATGTGAGCGTGCTACAGTCTCTTATCTTTGGATGAAAATCTGAGCACAATGTGCAATGTTGTTGAGGTCTCTTCTAAAACGTTGGAGGAGACAAATCTGAGAGCAATCTGAGAGTCTCTAGCAAAGGAGACAAATCTAAGGACAGTGAGTGATATTGAGGTTTGTTAAATGTGTAAATGTAAATGTGAGTATAAACAAACAGGCACTTAAAGACTGGGCTGGCAAATGAGAATGGCATATGAGAATGATATTTATTTTTTTTCTTTTAACAAACTTTAGTTGTTACCACATGATTTAGGTTACATGACAAAATATTTAATACAGTTTATACTAAACAAAAGTAAATAAGTTTAACATATATAATATAGCTAGTAATATAT
>NW_015666538.1:314522-323385 GCF_001515625.1 Sinocyclocheilus rhinocerous
GTAATATATATATATATATATATATATATATATATATATATATAATGCTTTAACATAGGATAAGTTTAACATAGGAATAGGCATTATGGTCATATAAGGTAGAAATGATCCTCTGATCATTTAGATGTAGCTATATTGTATTTATTTTGCAGATATATGAGCGCCACAGAGCCTTTAAATGTAATTAAAGTACATGTGATTTAAATGTAATTAAAGTCACGATAAAAGTAGCAACATTTCTTCTATATGTGTGATGTACATCTGAGTGTAACAGATTTTTTTTTTTTTAAATGTATGGCCCGAACTTGAATCTATTCATAGGTTATTGATTGAATTTTGAGGACTCAAAAATTAATATAAGTTTGAAAATGATTGCAGAGGGTTGGGGTTTAAGCAGACTGAGTGATTGCAGAAGTCCAGCATACATCACCAAAGTAAAAGTTAGTCATTTTTATGGAAGATCAAGTTATGACATGATGACTTAATCCGTTTTGTTCTAAGCGTGCGTAATCAGTTCTCAAAAAGTATTAATGAAAACACAATCGTTTGTCCTGTGGGGATATAACTGGTTGATGTAAGTTTAAAATTTTTCAAATTTAATCAGCAATATTTTTAGCGTTGATGTCAGTAAATATAGGGTATAACTTTAATCTAAATTAGTAACAGCTCATTATAGAGATAAGACCCATTTTAGACAGAATTACTTTATTGTGATGTCATCCTTTGAAAATCCCCAATATTTTGACTTTGGTTATATCACCCGTGCACCTCTGATCAGTTTAAACAGGGAGCTGCTAGAACACTATATTGCTTCATAATGCTTTAATCCCTCAGAAGCGACGGTTTATAGTTTAAAAAGTTTAAAATATGAATATATTTTCTTACACCTATCATTTTGCTTAATTTAGTCATTTTTGTCACTTCATTTTGTGTGGTTTTTGCAGCATCAACTTTTGGATACAGTACAGTATGTATAAAATGGAACTTGTCCTTGAAGTGTTTCTTGCAAATGAGCACTTGCTTTAAGCTACAGTATAGGTTTTAGGATTTTTACGTTCTATGTCCTTAGTCTTTAAAGCCAGTTCTAGGCTATGTTTCATAAAAGAGTGTTTGTAGGCAGTTATGAACTCAGAATCCAAAATCAGTATGTAGTGGCAGCTAGTAGATGCTCTGGGACTTCTCATGTATGAAAATACAGCTGCACATCTGTGGGGAGGGGATAGTGGAGGCAGGAAGCAGGCAGATGACGTGCTGGATGACAGATGATTGGAGTCGTATTTCAGCGTTGCACAGCATTATGGATAAACATCCATTGCTAAGTGGTAAAAAGCAGCAAGAAATATGACACAAGTCCACAGGCCATGTGCAATGTCAGTTTACAGCGTTTCTTCTGTTGTATAAAGCTTCTTTTGAATGGGTTAAAAAATGTAAGAGTTAAATAGCTCACAGTCCATTTATTTTCTTAATTATAGTATATTCAGATAAATGTAAGTTAAATGAGGTCAATCAGCACTAAAATCATACATAATATTTTTGACATTGAAAATGTTTTAATATCATTTGTTGTTGATGTCAAAAGCAGTGAGTCCAATCAAATGCTAAAAAGATTGGTGCAAATTAATCTGTCAAAATTAGGCAAAGAACAACGTGGAAAGGTTGTGTGGCATGTCCTTACAACTGTAATATTAATAAACTTGTTCATAAACAATGTTTGTTTTTAAAGTCATTGTGATTACTTTCGCACATTTAACAATTTTGGAACCGTTTTGGGTTGCCACTTGATTCATGGCCTCCTGAGGCCATTATGTTTGTGAAAATAGATTGCTTGTTGCTGATCAAAGAAATGTTATGTTGAAATCACAAAAATAAGACAGAAAAAAAAACAATAATGCATGGCCTCTTAGGACTTCTGTACATGGCTAATTTTGAATGGCCTTCAATGGGAAATCATGCTTACATACAGTAATAATGTAGTGACATTAAATCAGTAGGGGGCAAATTCCTGACTTTCCTGACAACTCAAGGTCTTGTCCCAAATATAAAATCCTCCCAGATATATTTATGAAATAATATAAAACAAATTCAGACCTTCCACCTCTTCAGGTAGGTCTAGGAGTCTCCCGAATATTGATTTGACTTCCTGACATAAGCAAATTACATACAATTTACTATCCTAGAAGTGCGGAGTGCGGCACATGAAAGAATGCAGTCGTGTTATTACACAGATAAGGCAGCAGAGAAGGTAACAATTGAAAAGGGTGAACGAGGACAGCTGCGATTTTTTCATCATTTAAATTTAAACTAGCTGGCCAGCTGTTAAAGAGCTAAATCAAACTCTAATATAATATAATATAATATAATATAATATAATATAATATATATAATATAATATATTTAATATAATATAATATAATATAATATATTTAATATAATATAATATAATATAATATATTTAATATAATATAATATAATATAATATATTTAATATAATATAATATAATATAATATATTTAATATAATATAATATAATATAATATATTTAATATAATATAATATAATATAATATAATATAATGTAATTTAAATGTGCTCTGGGGGGGTTGACTAACAAGTTTTTGCAGAGTGGGATGTCTTGCCAGTCACAAAAGGCTTTGATTAATCCATTTCGAACAGCACTGAGAAAAGTAACTAGTAATGCGTGATAATTTTGTATATGCATTTATATGCTTGAGGTCAAATATGGATGCAAAACAACAACAAAAATATTTATATTTAATTAGCCTACACACATTGGTTTCTTTTATTATCAAATTTGGCATTATCAAATAACTAAGGGAGGGGGTGTTCAAGGACTAATTATTGGGAACCACTGCTCTGTACAGTAATTTACACCATAAAAATTACACTGGGATCATGCCGGTCGAATTAACGGTGCACAACAAAGATTTAACGAAGAATGGTTAAGAATAGAAGGGATACAGCTGCAGCTACTGTAGTGTGGGCTGTTATTTTTTAGATCCTGCTTACATCCGGGCCACTAAACCACGCCCATTTTGTATCCCTGTTTCAACATCTTATTCTGCTTATAATAATATTATCGCCCTTGTAAATTGTTAAAAATACGGGCTGATAACAAAGACTTGGTCATAAGCATTTTGTTGCAAAACATTAATCAGTATAAACTTGTTCTCTCTCTCTCTCTCTCTCTCTCTCTCTCTCTCTCTCTCATATCTGAAGGATACAGGGGTATATTATAGGATTTAGATAGTAGTGCTATAATATTTATTTATAATTATTATTATTTTTTTATAATGTAAAGTGCATTCATTGAGATATAATCCATGCTGCATACTCCGATACAGTAGGTGGCGGTATGCACCTGATAAGTCATGGTTGCAATCCGCCATAAAACTAACAACAACAAGAAGAAGAAGAAGAAGACGTATGCGCCTGCGTCAGACGCAGCGTCTAGATTCAAACTGGTCGGCGGTTAAGAAAAAAACAGGAACAAGTGAGGAGGGCTTAAAGCGTACAGAAAATAACCAAAATTAAAAATCCAAGATGTCCAAGACTTTGAAAGGAATCACTCTGAAAGGGAGTGCGGAACTCGTTGCTGAGTTTTTCTGTAAGTAACGTTAATGGTTTTGGGGCAGATGAATGGGTTTCACGGCGTCGTTGATGTCTGTCCTGGTTACAATAGAAATGGAATTGAAATCGACGCGAATCGTGAGGTGTTTGAAGTTTCGTTCAAAAGACTCGTGCCTTTGCTAATGTTTATCCATTATGACAAGACTTTGTTGTTTTAATCTCAAATGGATGGCTTTAAAAGTAAAGATTTTCTGATGAAGATCTCTAACCATGTAAAGCCTAACATGAAAGATTAACGTTAGTCACAATTTTGTTTTAATGTTAAAAGGTTTGCGCATGTGTTTTGTTGAGTAACAGTTATCATATTTGATACATTAGGATTCTGTAGCTCATGGTAAACCTTTTTTTGCGTCAGAATAACTTATAATGTCAGTAAAATTTAAAGGTGAGCACTTACTGCAAGTGTTCCTCTTGAAATATTGCAAACAATATGTTATTCTTACATTTACTTTATAGAAATCAGTAAAGATATCACAGCAAAAAGGGTACATTTTATAAATAGCCTATGTACTAAAATGCCTTTTACTTGGAAAAAAAAGAAGTATAAACTCAATCAAATGTCAGAAGGCATGTAATAGTGGTCAATAGTTTTTTCATCAAAGTTATAATCATAATTCGAGGCCTTAGACATTTGTGTAGAGAAAATAATACAGTAGCCTTGTTTATTATTATTTTTTTTTTTTTTACAGTTGTTTGTTTATAATTATGTTAGTGTTATCCATTTTTAGCTCCTGCGATCGTTCTTACAGAGCGATTCATTTGTAAAATGAAATACATTTTGGTATGCAGTGGTGTGCTGTGCCTTTTTAATTGTTTCAGAAAATAAATGAAACGGGTCCTTTGTTGTCTGTAGCGTTCGGAATCAACAGCATCTTGTACCAGCGAGGAATCTACCCAGCAGAAACCTTCACCAGAGTTACACAATATGACATGAGCCTTCACCTGACCACAGATGCAAAGCTGAAGAGCTACCTCACCAATGTCATCTCACAACTCAAAGGTTGTTTTTCTTCCATCCATTCTTGTCTGTAAAATAATAGTACCACATCTTGTGGAACAGTTTGTTTGATTCATTAAGACTGGTAATGCAGTTTAGTAGGAGTTGCGTATGATATTCATACAAGTTGCTTTCAACTGTTTTTTTCCGTGTTAAAATTTTACTCTTTATTTTTGAGTGCTGTATTCATATGAGAAAGACTACTAAAGAATACTGCCAGAGACATTATAGCAGAGATGAGCCACTTGGATGTATATGAATAGCAAACTGTAACACTAAATATGTTGACCAATTGCCATTTTGACCAAGGCACCACAATGCTTAATGTGGTAGAATTAATGATAGTTCCACCTTTAGTTAAAAGAGTCGATTTGCATTTATTCAGTTGCTTTGTTAAAGGAATAGTTCACCCAAAAATGAAAATATCAAGCCATCCATGATGTAGATAAGGGTCTCCAAACTTGGTACTGGAGGGCCGGTGTCCTGCAGAGTTTAGCTCCAACTTGCCTCAACACACCTGCCTGAAAGTTTCTAGTATGCCCATTAAGACCTTGATTAGCTGGTTCAGGTGTGTTTAATTGGAGTTGGAGCTAAACACTACAGGACACCGGCCCTCCACGACCGAGTTTGGAGACCTCTGATGTAGGGGGCGACCGATATGTGTTTTTCAAGGCTGATGCCGATACCGATTATTACAGATCAAGTAGACCGATAACCGATATTTGAACCGATATATATGTCTGGTGTAAAAATTAAAATTAATGTCAAAATTAAGAATAACAAGGGCTCTGACGAAAACTACCTTCCCTGGTGTTGGTTGAGTGTAGTACTCCCACAGTAAACTCTTTATTTTTTGGCAAGCAAAGGGTTTACCATTAAAATTAAAACATGGAAGAAATAGCGTATTGTGTGATTATTCTTTTAAACAAAAGTTGTAATAATTGTTGTAGTAGTCAGGGGTTAAAGCAAAAAAAATAATATTTTGACTGAAAATTTTTCCTCGGCCAAACCCCATTCCTCAGCCATACCTGTCACACACCCAGTTTAAGAGCAGTGTTTTTCTTCTTGTAATCAAGAGCGCTTGTACTCCTAAATTAAAAAAATTAAGGAGCACCTTCTGATTAATAATCAAAAATTCTGATCAAAAATTTGCCTTCCTAATATGAGGTGAAGTGATTTACAGGGGCATTTTCTTTTTACCTTTGCAATGGCATCATTTTCATCTGTAAAATTCAAAAATTTCATGAGGAACTTGTTTCTGTAGGTCTATGTAAATGATATGAAGATAGTTTTACTCCAATGAAACTGTCAAATGCTCATGAAGTGAGGAGTCAGAGCAGTTTTGGACATGTTGTTCATGTGTATTTATGTCCTCATATAGTGATACGACAGAAGCTGAAATCACAGCGAGCGTCGCACACTTTGTATGTGTAGAAAACAAAACCGCGCGTCTGTGCCATTTACATACACAGAGACACGCAGAACATGCTGGATTCATATTTAAATAGTATTTTTGCGGCTTAATATTTACAGATACTAGTCCATATTGCGACTCTATTTAAGTGTACTGACCTACTTTTGATTAATTCATCCAAACTTTGACAAATTCCGTGACATTCCGCGTCATACAGTAAATTCCATTTATATGACTGGATTCCGCGATTCCGTCCGCGTTTTCCGCGTCGCGGAAATCATAGATAATATTGAGGTGTTTTGCATATTCAGTGTAACGTTAGTGGATTGGGATCTATTGTAACTTAAGCAACGTCTGCTGCTGCTGCCTTACCTTTGAGAGACAACTGACGCGTGATCACTGAAGCAGCTCCAGTCAGCAAGCACTTTCGGAGTGAGCGTGAATTCCGCACTGATTGGTCGGACTCATGACTCCCAACAAATCAGATGAGCGGTGGGCGGAGACTGCTTTAGGCCACAGAGTGGTGAGTTCTGACAGGCTGCATCAGAGCCAAATAGCGCGTTTCAAAATTAAGTTATTTTATCGGCGAATCGGTTTTGAAAATGACCGATACCGATAATCATAAAAATGCTTAATATCGGCGTCGATAATCGGCCAGGCCGATAATCGGTCGACCCCTACTCTGATGTAGATGGTTTGTTTCTTGATCAGAACAGATTTGGAGAAATTTTGCATTGCGTCATTTGCTCACCGATGGATCCTCTGCAGTGAATGGGTGCCGTCAGAATGAGAATCCAAACAGCTGATTAAAAACATCACAATAATTCATAAGGAATCCATATGACTCCAGTCCATCAGTTACGGTCTTCTGAAGTGAAAAGCAATATGTAAATCTAAATTTCTCCAAATCTGTTCCGATCAAGAAACAAACTCGGACTACATCTTGGACGGCATGAGGGTGAGTAAATTTTCAGCCAATCTCAGCAAAAAAAAAAAAAAAAATAATATATATATATATATATTCCTGTAACATGCCTGCTGCATTCCACCTGCTATACATGCATCCCGATGGGCTTTGTCATATGCACATTCATGAAGAACAACGTAGGTGTGAACACATTTCATAATGGCCCTGAGGAAGAAAAGATATGCCATAATGAAATATTCAATACAGAAGAGCATGCATACATTCATGCAATCAGACTTGCTGTATGACGTCTGTGTGAAGTGTCTCAGCATAAGGGGCTTTCGCACTGGGTATTTATAGGAACGCCGTTATAGGAGAACTATCCAACAGGGTGGTCCCCTGAAAAATAAATTTTCTTCTAGGGTCTTTTTCCTGGTTGCATTCGCACCATCAGTAGGAACTCTCAAGTGATGTAAGTCGGCTGACAGCTATGTCATTTAAATGCAACATACAACAACATTAACAACTGGAGGATGGAGGATGGAAAAGTGCCTGTCTGGACTTCTGCGTTGACCCATCTAGCACTGTTTTCCACATACACGTACATGGAGTTAGTTCATGGAGTAAGTATATGTAAACTCTGGGTTTTTCATGTCTTTTTAGAAATGGCGGGTGTTGGTGCTTATCACACTTTTATCACACCATAAAAAAATTAATAAATAAAAAAATCTATATAAATGGCAAAGTGTTCTTCAGTTTTTTAAACTAAGAATGACTAACTAAGAAAAACTGTTCGCTGAAAGGTTTATTGTGCAGCCAAAAATGGTTCTGCCATGACACAGTTGAAAAAATAATAATAATAAAAAATCAAGGTTCTTTATTGGCTTTCCACAAAGAACCTTTAACATTTACAGAACCTTTCCATTCCACAAAATGTTCTATATAGTGAAATAGTGGAAAAAGGTTCTTTAGATTATTAAAATGTTATTTACACTAATATTTTTTTTTTTAGTAACCAATTTCTGAAAGATTATATGAGCATGACTGTCTAGAGCCTATATTTTTAAGATAGTAGATGTTGCTCAAACTGCCAGGCCATTATGGTAGACGTACCTTTGCACAAAACTCAAATATATAAATATATATATATATATATATATATATATATATTCCTGTAACAGTAGAACACTTGTGCATGTTAGCTGGACCAGCCCAAAAATATTGTTTTTGTATGTTTGAGAGATTTGAGCTGAAGTACAATTGAATTTGTTAAGATTTCAGTATCCCCCTAACAAGAGCTGTACTTTCATGACTAGAAATGGAAACCTGAGCCTGCTTAGTTCTTTAGCATTGTTTGTCATTTTCGTTGCAGAATGGTTGTTTGATTGCACAGTTCAGAAGCTGGTGGTTGTCATCACATGCCTGGAGACCAATGAGGTGCTGGAGCGATGGCAGTTTGATATTGAGTGTGAAAAGACAGCAAAGGAGAGCAGGTACGTAATCAAACTTCATAATATGGAAGGATAAATTATTAATTTTCATATTCAATCACAGCCTTGAAAAATGACTAAGTTAATAGTGATTTAGTCTTAATGTTTTTTACCAAACCACTGCAAATATGAATCGTCATAAAGTATTGTACACTTTGGCTTTTCCAGCGCACCCAGGGAGAAGTCCATAAAAGCTATCCAAGAGGAAATCCGTTCCGTTATCAGACAGATCACTGCCACAGTCACCTTCTTGCCATTATTAGAAACTGCCTGTAAGTAAACTACATGTGATCATTAGATCCATGCAGTCACACCGTCACTGTCATCCTGTGCTATATAATTTGTATGAAATCTTTTTTTTTTTTTTTTTTCGTCGCTGTAACATAAGATTTTTTGTAGTTTTTTTTG